>NC_138742.1:17054277-17239277 GCF_965113295.1 Leuciscus leuciscus | reverse complement strand
CTTTTTTTTAAATTTTTATTTAGGACATTTGAAAACGCAAATCTGACGCCGACTCACTCATAAATGAACTATCTTATAAAGTTCGAAAGCACCAAAAAAGCAGCAATACGAGATGTTTAAATACGTCTGTCTAGTCTAGCACATGTTTAAATATGATAAAAAGGTGAAATTAAATAGAAAAAAAGTTTAAAAAGTGCAATTAAACACAAAACGCATTTGTGTGTGAACAAAATCTCCCGATAGATTCACTGAAGGAATCTGTTACACGGATTAAAAAAACAAAACATTTGCTGGTGTGATTCAAATTGCCCACCATAATACAATGTTTAGGCAGTCATACACAGAACTACTCGCGCACACACATACACACACGCGCGTTTTTAAATCACAAAATGACCAGCCTGATTGGTCCGCGTCTTACGCTCTGTGCGGCTTCAACCAATCGCAGCGCGCGACACTGGAAAGTGGGCAGAGCGTTTTCAAGCGCACATTATTCTTCTCGCAGGAAGAGCGGCTTTCAAGCGAGAGGGGGGGGGGTTCTTTCTTATAGAAAACAGAGAGAGAGAGAGAGAAAGAAAGAGAGAGAGAGAGAGAGAGAGAGAAAGAGAGAAAGAGAAAGACAACACTGTGTCCCAACACTGACCCGTTACCAACACTCCTCACCACCATAAATATTGATAAGTGACAGCCATATCATTAATATCGGTGTGCTAGGGGTGTAAAACGACTCCAAAACACTTGAAGCGGCACTTGACTCTCATCCGCTAACCGCTGCTCAGTTACAACAACATCTCAAAACGCAAAATCTGATGTTGTAGAGAAGGATTTCAGGTAAGTTCCGCCTTCGTCTTCTCGAGCATACGGAAGATGATCTGATTAGCTTATGGCTCTTGCAATTAGCTCCTTGTGTTAATCAAAGCCACTGTAAGCTGCCATTGAGGGGGTGTTATGCTTTATTAATACAGGAGACATTAGCTAGCAGGCTAGCATAATTATCAACATCATCCTCCTCATCATCAGTGTGTGTATGTTCCAACGATTATAGTATTTGACAAAGATACATATTTTGTTTTTGTTAATGCGCTGATATAATCATAACGCTGTGACATTAAGTCATCGGAAGAACAGTGGACCCGGTCAGATGGGTTATTGGAGAGTTTTGACAGGATTGAACTTGATAGTTTGGCTTGTTGTTTTATGTCTTGCACCCGAGTCACGAACGCTTTGTTGGCAACTTGTGTGCGCGCACAGGCACGCATGCATCTCGTTCACGGTGCAGGCTTTAATTGCACTTACCCTAATTTTGATCTGCTGAGATAGTGTCATTACAAGATTGCGAGGTTACCCAGACGAATTAGTCTCGCCTGTCTTCTGATGTCTAACTCAAAACCTGGTTACCACCAGACCACATAGTTTTATTGTCAAATGTGTCCTGAGAGGTCAGGTGACAGTATCTACACCATGTTTGCTCTGTGTCTGGCTTGTCAAAGATGTGCTTTGAAAGATCAGTCCACTGTTTTTATGGTTGTTGTCATCGAGGTTCAGCTGGGCATTTGTATCTTTAGTTTTTATTGCTAGAACTTGCTATCTAAACAGTTTTCACAGTGATAATTTGTTTGTTTGAAAAGACATGAATTGATAAAAAACACATATGTAAAAGATTGACTGTGAAGATTCAATCAGTGTAAACCACCTGTTTACATTTCTATTTTGTGAATGTATGTTTTGAATTGTGTCTTATTTTGCATGATTGCAAAAACACTGTAAATGATTTGATAGATACACAGATAAACACTTCATTAGCAGCCAGACAGGTAAAACTGAACAGCAATCAAAGTCTACCACGTATAATTAAATGAATACAGAACAAATGAGAGAAGTTGATATGAACAAAATGTACACTATATATATACCCCATATGTATTACAATAAATGTATAAAAACAAGCATTTGCACTTAAGTTGTTTTCGTCTTAAGGAACAAGAAAGAATAATGTTTATGTAGGTGTATGATACCACTTAGAAAGTTGTGTGGCCTGATTATGCTGGATGGTGTTTAAACATTAAATTATCCAGCTTACACATGGGGAATCAATAAACCAGCTAATGAATCAAATGTGAGGCCCAGGTTGTGAGCCGCACCTAAACACCCTCATGTTTGCTTGGCATTGAAAAATGACAATGTTTTTTTATAGATGCAACTGGTTTTCATTAGAATGGTTTCCACTGTCTAATTGGATTTAGGTGGAGTGTAGTATAGCCATAGTTATAAAGATTTGACATTCTAGGATGTTGAAATAGAGCTGGCTAGTCTCACTTAATTGGAAATATACTGAATAATATCATAATCGCCGCATTGTTTTCTTGTCCATTCAGCATGCAGTAAACACAGGCTGAATTGTACGGCCACCTGCCACTGTGTTGCACTAAGACCAAATGGCACTCTCAACAGCTTGTGATTGGAGGAGGCAGAAGTGTATTTTGTTGTGGTCATTTTTCTCCAATGCGTTAGATAATCCTTCATACAGTCCTCAGCCGATCTGTTCTGTTTTGCTAAAATGAATTAATGTGTAAAACTGTTATTTTATGGTCTTTCACTTGTTAGTATAGATGGCATTTTTCTTCTGTTTGTCAGAGTTCAATAAGGATGGCTGGACTGAGGCCAGTGTGTGAGGGTTTCGGGACAGTTTACGGGACAGTCGCTTGCCCTTTTGGGCCAATGCTATTGCAATTGGATTTACATCCATTTTTATGCTATGCAAACTCAAATGTTTGGTTTTCTGTGGTGTGTTCTGCATTGTTGTTGAAAGTTCTGTTGATTTGTCACTGAGATTCTAGCTGGTTAAAAGGTTTGCCAAAATTGCAAAAATGACTTGTTGTGAGAATCTTGAAGACATCAGTAAGAATGTGTTGCAAATTTTTCATTGTTGTTGTCCTGCAAAAGGGGTTTTATGAATGGAATGGATTTACATTCTAGCGGAATACGAGCAAAAATGTGTAAAAAAAATTTAATAAACGTAAAATATATTACTTATAGTCATTGTAATTATAAAAATAATAATACATAGGCCTATATACAATTAATATAGTAGTTATAGCAGATATAAAAATACATGGGCTAAAAATAAAAATTGATCATTCCCTTTTTTCAGTGGGGCCAGTAAAAATCTGAACGACTTGGCCATCAGGAAAAATCTTTATTGTTGAGCCCTGCTTGTTATCTGAACTATTGTTTGTAGTGATACTTTGTGATCTTGCACTAGATGCAATTGAGCCATAGTTGGCAATTTAATTATTTTGCAGAATTCTGACATTAAGGCACATTCTCCTCACAAATAGACTTATCTTAAGCACAATGGCTTAGCTTTATGGTGTCTCCTTAACAGTGATTCTCTGCACCATCTGCCTTGGGTTATGTGCTTATCTAGTAGGCTGAGAGAAAGTAAAAGAGAATCAAACAAGCTGGGATTATCACATGAGCATTTGGTCGTACACGGCCATCAAAGCTGATGCCACCCATTTAACAAAACACTCAGACTCACAATTATGCCTTTTAATGAAGAATGTATAACACTGACATGACCACAGGTTCTGGTTTGTTGCTGATGTATTCGTGCAGTTGTCGGAGACTTGCAAGCAGATTGAATAACTCTCAATTTGCTATTCTCTGATGATCTTGTTATTTCAGCGTCATGCTACAAAAAGAGTGTGTGGGAGTCTTAACTGTGTAGGAGAAAGCTATTAGTAATCATTCTCTGCTGGCCAAAGGGCATGAGAGTACTCTCAAGGGTATCACAGAGCAGCTATGTAAACTGTTGAACAAAATCAGTGTCACACTGACTCACAGCTGTGCTCATTTTTCACCCCTAAAGGCGACGGCCTATTGTATTTGCTGTACATATAGGGCTTGCTCAGCTTTTGAAAACAGGTTAAAGCCCAGTAAATCCTTCTCATTGCAAAAGCAGCACTCAATTCAGCCACATCCTGACTTTTGAATGTTGTTTCCCCGAACACAGCACCTGTCATTTTCATATTTCACCATAATAGTAAAGAAGATAAATGGTGATGTTGAGTAGTTCTTGGATTTTAACAGCAGAGAGGGTTGTCTTGGATGAATAGCTCAACAATCACAATGCTAAAGGCATGTTCATACCAAAATACGATAACTATAACTATGAAGTCAATGCACTGAAATGGAAATTCTGCTGAAACTAAACAATTACATTAATAATCAATTATTTAATCAAACTTATTTGATAAATAGCTAAAACTGAGTTTTATATCAACTTTTTGATATCAGAATTGTTCTATTCCAGTTTGTTGATGAAATATAAACATTTAAACAACAATAAACCAATGAAGACATCACTTAACAGGTTAAGTAAAAAATACAATGAACATGTAATACAGTGCATATATTTAGCAAAATGAGTCCCTGCCTCTTTAATCGCCGTCTGTGTTTTTATTGTTCATCAACTGGAACAAATCGTTCTAGCTGATGAACAATAAAAACATAGACGGTCAATCAGATTCCATTTGTTTTCAAAGAGCTTGAGCATTTAGGCCTACAGTGGTAGACAACATAACTGCAATGCACGCTCATGATAAACAGAACTTTATCGTCCATTTGTTTAGACTGTAAATATAGTTATTGTTATAGTTAGCGTTCTTGGTGTGAAGGAGAAGTGATTCTCGTTTATTGGTATAGTTTAAAGCTGAACATCACAGTTGGAGACACCTCACTGTATTATCCACATCAGTCAAGCTGTCTTGCGCAGTCCTAGAATCTCGTACTCTTTTAGGATAGAGCCAGCAATCTGGGGATCGGTGACAACAGAAGTAATCTGGTTAGCGTTTTTGGCATGGCGTGAATCCATCTTTTGAGCAAGAGTGTGCTCAGAATCCACCCAAGAGGGCAATTTGGGGAAGCTGCTGCCAGGGCCAGTGTGAAGCAATCATGGGGAGAGCAGTAAATAATGGGTTGTAAATGGAAGACATTTCCTATGAAGTGTCAGTCAGACGACTGGAGGGGAGATCCCATGTGGATGCTGGTGTGCTCTCACTGCCTCGCTTCTCCGAGCTGATTTGTCAATATTTAGGCAGGGAGAGGCAGCATTTACATAATGCTCCATCACACTGACACACTGTTCCTTTTGATCTGAGCCTTGATTCGTGTCAGATAGTTGAATGACCTGGCGTGTGGCTCGGCACAGACTTGGATGTGTATTACAGTGCAGTGACATTTGGTGCTAGGAGAAATGGAGGCAAACGATAAGGTAGATTCTGCTGCAGTGACTTAAACTATAGTCTTTGTTTATTCAGAAGGGGCAAAAGGATCATCAGTTAACGGAATAGTTTAATTAAGCTTAATCAAGAGTATTTGTTATAATGTTGATTACTGCAATAAAATCTAAGGCACTTACAATGGAAGCGAATGGGCCTGTGAAATTGTAAAATACTCTTTTTCAGTAGTATAGCCACAGGACATAAACCATAATACAATTTTAGTGTAAAATCACTTTATTTTTTGTGTGTAATTATATCCAATTTTACAACTTTATTGCCATGATGACACAGCGTTGTAAACTCTTTAATAAGGTGCTATTATAAATGTGTAAACTTCACATTTCTGGTTTTAAATCCTTTGAAATGATTTATTGTGATGAGTTGAAATGATTTATTGTTGCAATCAACATTATGCCACAAATGCTTTCTACTAAGGCTGCTCCGATTGATCGGTCGCCGATCGTTATTGGCCAATAATACCTTTATATAGTTTGATCGGTGGTATAGTGAGATCGGTCTCTATAAAGGCCGATCAGATGACGCACATTTTTTTTATGTTCAGCTAAAATTGCTTCACTACTACGTTTTGCAGTTCAACCAGGTGTCTGAAAAGGAAAATAAACTTGCAACGTCTTTGCGGAGAGCTGAGACATTGCAACAACAGCAACCCTACAGCAATGACAGCCAGAAATTGTGGCTGTGCGATTTTTAGTGCATTTCTTTCCTTCACAGCGGTGCGCTTTTGTTCCTTCCTAAAAGGCCAGACTTAACATCCAAATAAGCGAAATCAGTTATTGTCGTAAAATACAGCCTACTGTTGCTAAACTGCAGGATGTGCTCGATTAATAAAAAGAGTAAATAAAACTGCGTTAAGCCACGAAAGAGATACTGTTCCAAAGTGAACTTCGAGCTTCGGGTTCACGTGTAACGGACGTAGGCCAGTAAGAACTGTGTGTGTAAACCTCACTCCCCTGGCCTCAAGAGATGCGACAGCAAATGACGCTAGTGGCTACATTATTTAACATCCTTGTTACCTCGCCCACCTCCCACACCGGAGACCCCGGTTCGAATCCCGCTCAGAGCGGGTCGGGTAGGACCGGTTGCACACTCCTAAATGGTTAAATACACAGAAATATGTCAAAATGCCTGGCTTGGTGAGTATTCGCTTAAACACCGTCGGTTGTGTATTAAGTGAACATAAACAGTTGGGAAATAAGTTGCATGTGGAACAGTATATTGGATCCGTGCATTCGGTCTTAGTGACATCAGCCTAATATTTCTGCTGCCTTCTGTGTCATTAATGTTAATAAAAAAAATAAAAAATCACTCTGCTCTTTAGTAGATTTAGTTGGATTAATCTTTATACAGTGAAGACTAGTGTTGTTTTACATTTGATTACATTTGACTGTTCTGTCTTTTTAATTTGTATTATTATAATTATTTAAATAACAGGAAGACTATATTTGTGAAGCTCTATATAAAAAAAAAAAAAAAGTATGCTTAAAATGCATTGTTGTTAAGAATAGTTGGCCTATTATTTCTTTCGGTGATCGGTATCGGCCAATACTGCTTCCAGTGATCAGTAATCAGTGATCGGAGTATCCTTACTTTCTACTGACCTGAAGTGAACCCAGAACATTCTTTTAAAGCATTGAGGGGAAAGTTAGTTCCTAGATTATCTCATCATTTGTCTAAAGAGGCGTCCTCTGGTTAATGTAACTCTTACCTTGCTGGTCATAAATCGCACCTCTTCTTTTCTTTATAGTGTGTAACTGCTGGCTGCCATCTGTATAGCCAAGTAGGTCATTCTTTATGCCGCTGTTGTTCAACTGTAAGGTCTGCTTTGATTTGCAAAGACAGCGCAACTGCAAATCACCCTTGTTTGTTGGAAATCCATGATTCCTCCTTGAAAGATCTGATACCTTGGACAATGCTGTCATGCTTCTTCCGAAGAGCTCTTGATGGGCCATTCAAATTCTGTGTACTCATTAAATTTAACAGTCTGACAACACACACTCTGACAGCATGCATAACAATCCAGCTCTTTCATTCTTCTTAAAAGATGTTTTCTGGTGTGTGTGTAGCACAAATGCCAAAAGCGGGTAATTGGCTGCAGCAGTGCTTTCTGCATCTGTTGTTTTAAGATATTAGGCTGACACTCAGGGCAGCCTGGCAGAAATGAGACAGGCCTCCTTTCTTCCTCTCTGACACCGAGAGGCTCTGTGTCTTGAGCAGGGCTGATTTCCTTGTTTCTTGACAGTTTTCGAGAGAGTCATGCAAATGTATTGTACATCATTTTTCTTGTTGAGTCTAAGAGGATAGAAAAACAAGCAGTAAGACATGCTGCGGTTGTGCTGCAAACTGTGTAGCTGCAGATACTTTTTGGCTAATCATTTCGGCAAATGTAATAGGTATGTGATCATTGCACAGATGTTATGTATTCTTTATGTACACGGCTCTATGGACCACTTACGAGATCCCAGTTAAAGCCATAAAATGAAAACTCAAAGAACTGCTAGGAAATGCAAAGACAGCAGGATGAAAGACAATTTAACAATCTTGAAGAGAAAATTCTAAAATAATATAAATATTTAATTATCCCTCTTGGGAATTACTTTAAAACATCTGTTAAGAAAAAAACATATATTAATACCTTGAGAAGAAAAAAAAAACACTGCAGCAAAATTTAATTTAATTTAATTTTACCTTTTTATTCACAATATTATTTAAGCCATAGAAAATAAAACATTATTATTAGCATTATTATCATTATTAATAATATTAATAATGTTAGGGATTATGGTTAAAATAATAATAAAAAATATATATGTTGTGATATTGCCGTTTTTGCTTTGTTTTATGGGGTTTTAGGGATGTTTTAATAATATACAAGTGGGATTATTATTTGATATATTTATATATATTTAATTGTATTTATATATACACACATTTATTTATTTGGAAAGTAGCCATGCAATAATTGAGATAATGTAAATTCAGCCATCAAAGTTTTACTTTGCAATAACGACCAGCTCTCTGTTCATTATCCATGTATAATGTATTGATGGATAACAGGCCAGTTCCTTTAGTATTCACACAGTTATGAAAAGCTTATAATCAGCGGTTTATAATGGCATAAAAAAGGTCAAGAGTCAAAAGCAGTCAAACTTTGACATTTGCCTTAGTAATGCAGAGTGTGTTGCTGTATTTCGCCCATGTAACTGTGACCAGACACCATCAGGCCTGCTGATGGAACTTCCTGCCAGCGAGCAGCTTAACGTAACATGCTGAAGAATTATGGGACCCTTCGCCAGATTGCTCCAAGATGTCCTCCCAGATCAGACAGAACTGTACTATGGGAGTCATTCTGTGGAATTGGGAAGGGGGGAGAGACGTTCATGATTTTAAAGCAAAGCCAAAGCAGATGTTGGGAAATGAAAGTACCAAAGGCTTACTATAGGCTTCCATGACGTATACCGAGAGCAGGAAGGGGTGTGGGGAGCATTAACAAACTGTTTTGAGAGTGAACCACTTGGCTGCATGACTGCTGTCAGTAGAGAGGGTGGAAAATAAGATGGCATCTTGTAGGGAGAATGGAGCCATATTGGTCCGTCCCTGTTGACTGAAGAGTCACACTGCTGATTAGGTAAAAGATTGGCTGCTGTAATGACGCCACATAGAGTGAACGTCGCACACAAAAACAGTCTCTGCATACCGGTGCTTTATTGCTTCGCTCCTGCAGCTCCCTTGAGCTGTTTATGTAGAGCCTCATGGAATATTGTACTATCATTTGATAATGCCCATTTTCAGAGTACAGTCAAGGGAAGCGCAGATACACACACATCCCCACATGCACATAGACAGCCACTGTTTTCCTTGACACTCTGAGTCTGTTTCCAGTCTGGTTTGTCCATTTGTAAGTGCATTAGTGTGAGGAACGAGAGAGGTGGAGAGGAGAGGATGTATTAGCAAAGCCATACAATTTTCTCAGATGCATTAGCACGAGCCGGGGGAGGAGAGCCCAGGCTTTTGCACTATGTTTGACATGTGCCTTTCAGTAACATCCCTTATAAACCTGCTGGCCCATTAACCATCGCTTTTAAATATTGAACCAGCTTGTTTAGCAAGACTTGAGCATCTGAATCATCTTAACCCTAGAGCGCCTAGCTAAATACATTGATTCTTAAACTACCTGTTTTGTAGGGCTGCAAGATTAATCAAAATTAAACCGAAATCTTGATTAAGAAATGATTGTCACAGATTTCTATCATAATAATATAGTATTTTATAATACAGATGCAACTCGAAAAATTTCAGTAAAGGTGAAACTAATATATTATATAGACTCATTACATGCAAAGTGAGATATTTCAAGCCTTTATTTGTTATAATTTTGATGATTGTGGCTTTCAGCTTTACAGCAAAATTTCTGAGATTTTGAATTTGGGGTTTTCATAAGCTGTAAGCCATAATCAGTATTCAAATTTTTCGAGTTTCACCTGTAAATCCTTAGACCTTTGTTTGTAACGATTTATAGTCATATAGGCTGCCTGCATGTTAACAGGTAACCCTTCAGTTTTTCGTAAAATAAAAATATTATTATTGTTTACTTCTTATTTTATTATGAAATTGTTATATTTATTCATAAAGGGATAGTTCACACAAAAATAATTAAAATTCTTTCATTAATTACTCATCCTCATGTTGTTCCAAATCCGTAAGACTTTTGTTCATCTTCGGAACACAAATTAAAATCTTTTGATGAATTCTGAGAGCTTTTTGTTCCTCTGTTGACTGCTATGCAACAACCACTTTGATGCTTCAAAAAGTTCATAAAGAGATCGCAAAACTAATCCATATGAATTGAGCGGTTTAGTCCAAAATTGTCAGAACAGACACGATCGCTTTGCATGATGAACAGATTGAATTTAGGCTTTTATTCACATATAAACATTCATCAACTCGCACATCTTTTGTGGTAAACGGAAGCTCAAGCATGTTTGGTTCATGCTCATGTGTTACGCTTCCGCAAGAGGTTTGTTCTCACACGTCAAGCAAGTTCGGTTGAGCTATGTTTGCTGATCAATGTTTATATGCCATTTCCATACATAATTTTGTGCATATCGCAAATTATATTGTATCTTTCACATCTCAAATATTTGTCAAATACAGAGAGTAATAAGACAATTGAAATTTGCTAGTTTAACGCTTGCTTTTTTTCCACAAAATAATATTATTAAATGAGGAAATATCAGACACCATATTTATTTGTGTTAAAACCCTTTGTCGATACTTGATAAGTTGTCCATAAATAGCATTTCCTAAAATGGCGTAACCGGTTTGAAACAATCCTTGCATGGAAATGTACTGAAAACCGCAGTAAAAATATTAAATATTGAAAACTGTTATTTTAAATTATAATCAGATTTCACAATATTGCTGTTTTTACTGTATTTTTGATCAAATAAATGCAGTCTTGGTGAGTATAAGACGCTTCTTGCAAAAACATAAATAAATTCCCCACCCCAAAGTTTTGAACAGTACTGTCTTCAGCAGAATTTACAACAAGCTTTCACACCGACCCCAAGCAAACAGACATTGTTAAGCCCTGAAAATACTGTCTTGATTTTTTCTCTGTACCTTGGGCAGCACATGTTCGAGCGAGCTGGCGTTTAATGGTAGGTTCACCCTTTGTTTATATTTTCACCCAGACACGTCAAGGTAAAGATAATCAATATTCATCAGTTATGCTTGTGGCCGACCTCCTTACACTATTGAGTCAGGCTTGTATACACAATCGACTGGTCCCATAGGCAGTAATGGATGAAAACGATATATGTGTGCAGCTGCATGTCCAGGTCATATCAGTCCGGTGGAGATCAACACTGAACATTATAGGCCCGAATGCTTGTCTCAGTTTCGGTCTTCGATTAATCTTCAAATCAGGAGAGAGGCCACCATCAGATGCTGACATAAAAGCCTGACATTGTTCATGTCTCAGTCATAAAGCAGGTTGTATAGTCATTTATATTGGCTGGGGTTTTACTGCAGGACCCGCACAACGCAGAGTTCCGTTTGATGTTTTAATGGGGAATATGTGAGGATCTGAAGGTGTGAATTATGTGCTTGAGAAGGGAGGGGGTGGTCCGCTGTCTTTGTGTGCTCTAATCAGTCCTGACTCATCAGAGAGCTGCGCTAAGACTCTCCTCTCCTCTGCCCTTCATTTGCCCTTGCACCACGACCACTTCCTCTTCACGGCATGACCACTTATTGGTGTCTGTTAGACAGCACATCTTTTTTCCCCTTCTCTCAGATACTCTTCTTCGCTCTGGTTTGCTGTAGAGTGGTGCATGACGATGAGTTTGCACCTGTAGTTTTCTTCCTCATTACATGCTGCTATTGTGGCGAAGACAAGCAGTGGAGAGAGGAACGGCGTAAACAATAAACCATGGCAGCGCTATCTAATGGATCAATTTGTAATAAATCTGTTGCCTCGAGCTGTTGAGAGATTCAGCCCTTGCAAAGGTGACTGCATTTCTCCATCCTGAGCACGGCAGCTCGGACGAGGTTGACAGAAATATCAATGCATTTAATGAACCCACTGGTTCGGGAATGCTGGAAAATGTAGTGAAGGCCAGTAATTCACTTATCAAAACAAGATTTTCTCTCTTTTATCATTGAAGTGTTACCCTGGAGCTCTCACGCTATCGTTCTGTGCCAGCCCGTATGTTCTTTTCTTCTCTGGTTGCATCATTTGCATTTAGGGGCTTTGATTGGACTGGGCAGATGAGGCTCTTTTGAAATGGCAAATAAATACACGTTGCAGATGGATTGATTTTAAAATCATCCACCTCTTTGAGCGCCTGTAACGATTTCAGTCGTCGTTCTGTGTTTTTAGAGTGAGCTAGCAGTTCTTTCTGTTTTTATTATACTGAAAAGCCATAACATTGATGGTGTCTACTCAAAATTTAGTGCTTGAGATAGTCACCCCAATATTTCTTCATAAAATGGAAAAGCGTAAGTGGTGACAGTGGTTGTTTTGAGAGCGGTGACGGGCTAATTCGACACCCACCATTTTATACTCCTGGGGTTTCACACGGCACAAACGTGTCATGGGGCGCTGCCTCATGAAAAAAAAAAAACATTCACTGGAGAAATTAGACGAGAAGTGCTTTAAAGTCTAAGTCAACAGAAATATTGATTTTATTTAAATGGAAGTATTAGCCTCAGTAATAAGTGGAAACGAGTAAGGGGGTTAGTTCAGCCAGCACCCATAAATCTTTAGGGTGTGCAGGAGCTTGTAGTGACATTTTTTCTATTTAGAGGAAAGACGGCTAGTTTATAATTTATTTATTTATTTATGTATTATATACATATACACATATACTGTTAATTTCTTTTCAGTTATACTTTTTTGTTTTGTTTTTAAATAAATGTATATAATAATTGTGAATTTCTATTTTAATATATTTTAAAATGTTATTATTCCTGTAACGGCAAAGCTTAATTTTTAGCCATTACTCCAGTCTTCATTGTCACGTGATCCTTCAGAAATCATTCTAATAGGATACTCAAGAAACATTTCTTATTATTATCAATGTTAAAAACAGTTGTGCTGCATAACATTTTATGGAAACCGTGGTGCTTCTTTCTGGTTTCCTTGCTGTATATAGACAGTTAAAAAAAAACATTTATTTAAAATACTTTTTTTTTGTAACAGACTTTACTCTAATTTTTGATCAATTTAATGTGTGCTTGCTGAATAAAAGTAGTATTTTAAAAAAAAAAAGAAAAAAAAAAAGAAAGTAATATCATCCCTACTCTGTTTTAATATTTAACACTGCATATTATGAAACGGTTGCATTCTCTGTGGATGATGATTGGAAATTAGTGCAGGATTGTTGTGTAGGAAAAGATCTGGAATACATTTTTTGTGTATCAGTGATCATTAGGGACCTTAAGGAATGTAAAAATATCTGTGTGGATCGACAAGCCGACGCACTGTCTTCATATCAGTTTTCCTTCTGTTAAACCTTGTATTATTATTGCATGAACACCTTGATTGGCTTATGATTTCATCATTGTATTTTTCTGCATTTTTAGTTTTACACGGATGTTTCTTTTCCTTGCAAATGCAAAGCTATTAAACCAAGTATTTTGTCTGCTTTGATTTCTAGGGCGTGTAATTTGAGCTTCTGCCAAATTGAACTGTTAAGTGAGTAATTCTCTGTTCAGACAGATGCACACTTTGCTCAGAGGTGTTACGTTCACACATTACGCTGACAGTGTTCATTTTTAGCTTTATTTTTCACAACAAACTCTTAAGGGCCCTCTTATCATGTTTACACACCTCCCTTTTGCTTATTGCAGTTATTACAGTATTCCTCTTTACTTGGAGAGCAGCTCTCCTCCTCCATTCATCCTCCAATTTGAAGAACGACGTGCGTGTTCCCATGCGCTTTTTAAACAGTCCCGTCACATGTTGTCATCAAGGGGAACGTCACGGTACAAACGGCTGCGGGTGAGCGCAGATGAGCGATGGCTCGTGCTCTCACTTGCACTTTCTTGTAATTATTGGAATTGATGTTTTTGCCGAGACGCTCCACATCTGTACAATCTGCAGTAAAGAAGGAGGGAGTGCTGAAGCTGCTAGACTGATAATAAAAGGCAATCAAGCTTCCACTTCCTGCCTTTCTCACGCAAAATGAAGCAGCAAAAATCCTAATTAACTGATCGGCCGAAAACACCCTGCGTATTTTCAGCTACTACTTCTCAGTCTCTAATGAAAACACCTAAGCACAGACTGCTATTGCAACCTCTCTACCATCGACCTCCTAATTGTTTCCCATATCTGATTTCCACTGCTTAAATAAGTGATCCCTTGATGCTGATTGGTCAGTACAGCAATCCATCCATGCGTGATACTTCTAAGCGCTATGAAGCTAAATACTACCTAGATAACAAAAAGTGTTTATAAAAAAAATTGCCTACCCTACCTATAAATATTATATATTTTTCCACATTTTTATTTTCATCATCTCCCTGTTAAAGACCCCTGTTCTAGCACTCTGTTCACACTGCAGCTGAATGTGACCCGAATTAGTTTACCGTAAACTTGCGTGTGTAATACATTCAAAACACCTAGCATAAGTAAATGTAGGGAATCGTTGCAATCCTGATGAAGTGTGAAATTACTGGACAGAAATGAAAGATGCAATCTAATATATAACATAATAACCACATGATTTCCGACCTGATCACATCGTAAAATAAATAAAAAAGTCAGATGCATACACAATTTATGTCCAAATTGGAATTGAACATCAGATCCAATGCACTTTGAACTTGTTCACAATGTTTAAATATCAGACCCGTTTCACATGAGCACACAAAAGTTAGGCCACATGCAGCTGCAGAGTGAACATAACCACTGATTAGTAGTTGACCGGTGTAGATTTTTTTTGACATCATGCAACTTCTTTTAAACATAGCAAATAACATGCTGCAATGAAATTGATATTTATTTTTCATAGTTTTCACTAAATTTAGAATAAAATTACTTGAAATGTAAAATAGGCTATATAAAAAATTACAATTACTAGTATAAATAGTATAAATCTGACAGAATTCTCTCAAATTTCATTAATTTTCTTTAATGAAACTGGCCTTACTCAAAAAATATTTGTAGCCATTTGAAATTAGACGCAACCACTGCATCTTAATCCCGATCCAAACAAAGATGCCCCACACATAGCAATAGCAGTTGTTTTTAAATTTCAAGATTTAAAGCAAAAACAGAATGGCCTAACTTCAGATTTCTGAAATTATGCTACATAAGACACACCTGCACAAAACAAAAACAGCAGACAGACTGAATGAAAATGAAAATTCACACTCTGACAGTAGGTGGCGCTTATGGAAAAGCAGCTGTTTCTTTGTTTACGTCTGTACACAGAGCAGTGCTGCGCTTATAAACACTACTTTATACGAGGGAAGAGGAAAAGAAAATGCCATCAAAACAAACAGACAGTCAGTTTCTTTCAGAGATAGCCATATAAACCCCCACACCAATTCAATATTTATATTTTCTCTACCTAGGCCTATATTTCATGAGCTTGCTGTGCCTGGTACAGTATTTTCTCTGCTGGTGCATCAGTGCTCTGCTTTTCTTTTTGCATGTCTCGTCTCTGGCCTGTGTTAACGTCCTGTTTACAGACTTCGTAATATTTCCACACAAATTACATTTTGGAAATTGCAATGCAGTTTGTGTGCAAGTCCAGAATAGAGAAACGCATCTAAAATCACATCAAAATAAAACGCATCTTCAAAGACACAGTCAGGGGGAGAAAGCATCCAATATACTCCATTTAAGCAGTAAGGTTCTGGAGGTGTGATGAATAAACTCAACAAATGTGTTTTTAGGCACAATGTGCAGCAATATAGGTTTGTACAGATGCACCTGGCCAGTCAACCGGTGCACCTCTAGTGTACAAACATAGTAAATGTTTAACTACGCCTAACAACACATTTTCTTGAGTTTATTCATCACACAGCAAAACCTCCCGAACCTTACTGCTTAAATGGAGTATATATGATGCTTTCTCCCCCTGACTGTGTGTCTTTGAAGATGTGCTTGAGAAGGTTACTGTGATTGCGAAAGAGAGCCGCTCTGCCTCCTGAAGGTGTCTCGGGGGTCCGTCGCAGTAAATCAGTGAGCTGAAGCTGGCCTCCCTGATGGTTATCAGTGCTTATGTAAAGTGCTCTGTTCCCCCGCTGTTCTAGAGAGGGAGGCAGGCGCGATTGATCTCGCCATTGATTTCCCACATCGCTGCCTATTTCTGATGACACTAGAATTGTCTCTCCTTTTAGTCATCGCAAGTGTTCTTTGAATCCAACCTTGTCTGTTAGCGAAGGCGGAATCGTCTCGTAATTGAAGCGGCTCCATAACCTTTTTTTTTTTTTTTCTCTCAGTGGCGAGATTAATTATTGTCTTGTCACAGGCAATCATTTCTCACTTCTAAAGCAAATTACACAGGGGTCGTACGTTCGTGCTTCGCCACTGAGTGCCATTTATTTCTGAGGGGCTGTGGTTCCTTTTGGAGAAGGGCTTTAGACCATGTGTTTCCAGGCTGCCTCTTCTTTTGGTATTTACCTGTAATCCTGTTTTTATCTGCCTGTGGAGGAGGAGATGAGCACAGCACCTCCCCAATACCAGCATTGCTCTTTGTTTTGTGAAAGACTCCAGTAGCTCTAGGCCTAGGGGACAGACTGGAGAGCAGAAGAGGGGCTCTGCCACTTACTTTCCCCAGAGATCGTTCACTGCTGCCAACCCGGCGACTGCTGCCGAGTCGCCCACTGTCACCTGACCTGGGTGTAACCCACAGAGAGACCACATGCTCCTCTGAGCAGAATGCTAATTAGTGGGGAATTAAATTTCTCTCAGTCTCATTCATCTACACTGAGCAGCAGGAGGCCTGTGTATTCTCCAGCACAATCAGTTTATTGCTTGGGAAAAAAAAAAATCCTCCCGGTAATGCTTGATAGTACTGCTAATCTGCTGTGAAGCTTTATGCCTGTTTTGGTTGACATATATATATATATATATATATATATATATATATATATATATATATATATATATATATATTTATATAAAAAAAATACAATATAAATATAAACCCTAAACTTTTGAATAGTAATGTATCACAGTATCTGTGAAAATATTAAACAGCAAAACTTGTTTTCAACATTTATAGTAATAAATGTTTCTTGAGCAGCAAATCATAATGATTTCTGAAGGATCATGTGACACTGAAGACTGAAGTAATGGCTGCTAAAAATTCTGTTTTGCCATTGCAGGAATAAATTACATTTTAAAATTTATCAAAATAGAAAACAGTTATTTTAAATTGTAATAATATTTCACAATATTACTGTTTTGCTGGGGGTTTTTTTTGCCAACTCGGCGTCTGCTGCTGCGACTACTGAAAGTGGAATGTAGTATGCCAATAAAAGGTCAAATTATCTGACATTTTTAAGAGACATATTGACCTTGACACACTGTAATGAATTTATTTTTCATTTTTTATTATGCTTTCAGGATAGTTTGAAGTTGTATGAATTGCATTTTTAAAGCAATTGATACAAAATATAGCATTTTTATTTTTTTCTCTATATCTTCGCCACGCAGCTTAGAACCAACATATGGGATATTATTAAATGCCCATCCATTGTGTTTGTCCATGTTGTCATCTCTCACCTCTGTGTCGACTGTCAGTGCACAAAGCGGGTTTTCTGTCAACAATTATCATGTACGAGCTCATTGCAAACATGAATTAATAAAAGGGAGGAGAGGCGGTGTTGCCTCATTTGCCTCACGTAGAGACGGGCTTGTCTCAGGCAACCGGAGCAGCACGTCGTAATAAAAGCCAAATAATGCTCCTGACAGCAGCAGTTTAAATTTCACTCCTCACCCAGGCAGCTTTTTTCACATTGCAGCCATCAGTCACTCCACAGTGTGCCCTAGAGTAAAAGAGAAAGAGAGTGAGAGAGAGAGAGATAGTTGTGGAACAGCATTATTCCTTCAGTGCCTCACCAAGGCTCAGTGTCGCAGTCTGCTCTGCTAATCAACGCCATGCGCTGTGAATTACAGAGTAAACAATACACAATGCTTCCTCTCACTCGTGCATACAGTCTCTCTCTTTCTCTCTTCCTCCTCCCTAGAGCATTTTGTCTTGCCTCTGCAGCCGTGGAAACAACAACAACAAAAAACAGGGGAAAATAAATGGCAGATTCATTTCATTGTCCCTTCTAACCTACCTTCTTGAGCTTGTGCCAGCGGAGAGCTTGTCTGCCTTGTAAATGGCAGTATGGTGATAAGAATGATGAAAGGGGGCAGTGAGTGTGACCTTTCCTCTGATAGAACGATGGTCAGAAGCGGGAAATGGAGAGCAGGGGAGAGGTAGAGAATATGGATATGTTTGGGAAAACATACTGCCATAGTCCTCTTACTACTGAATGTGGAATGTAGTGTGTATATTGTGCAGAGCATGCACATTTTCTCTCTGCATGCAGAGTGTGTGTGTATATGTATTTGCTGAGAAAAGCCCTTCAATGAAGATAATTCAAAGACTTTAACTGATATTGTGGCAGAAGAGTAACTCATTTTGTAATAGGTGTCACAAAAGTGGTTTTAGTGATTGTATAATTTTCATTTTTCTGACCATTTAATTGAACAGCCTATGGTAGATTTAGGGGCCGTTCACAATTAATCACACTAAATCACTCTGCTTAATTGCCAACCCTAAAAATAACAATTTGTAATTCCAATATAAGGGACGCCACTTGATAAATTAAACATGCGGAGTGATAAAGTCAAGTGACAACAATGTAGCTGCTGTCTCATATAACAAGGACAGTTTTACTAACTGCCTTTAAGAAACAGTAGCTGCTGTTTTCATATTATTCAGTAAGTAATTGAGAAGCTAGTATTCGATTCCAAAGAGCGTGTCACTTAAAAGGGAAAAAAAATTTGAGTTTGGAAATGGTCCCGAGAAACCATAACAGGGTAACAGTTGGCCTGTGAGATTATAATCTCAGGCTGCAGAGATCTGAGAGCGGCGGAGGGGGCGAGCCATGAGAGCAGAGTGTTTTATATTCTCTCCCAGGCTGTGATGGTGATGCTCACAGTGCTGGCTGTTATGTGTTGGTGTGAGGCGAGCTCTGCAGCACCACCTGATTTGACTTGGTAATGCGGCATTGATGAGTCTGGGGGGAAATCGGCCAGAGGAGCACAAATGTGCTGCAAAACTGCAATGTTAAATATGCTGTCATTTCTCTCTCAGCCGCTGATAAAAAGAGAGAATGGAGTGAGAGGGAAAAGGAGGAGAGGGCAAGGAGAGCGATATAGCTGTCAAGTGCACATGCCCGTCACCGCCCGCCTCTCCTGACGGACGTGAATGCGCCGGCTAAAAGGTTTTGATTGGCACCGATGTCAACGCTAAACTCATAATGTGTTTCTGCAATGCTAGATCTCTCCTTGAGAAATGATTAGGCCATATCAGAGAAAGGAAACACTTTCACTGTTTAAAACATCGTGGTGAGAGAATATTGAATATGTTCTGGAGGGATGAAAGCTGAGAGTGGAAATAAGGCCAAGCTATTAATTCCTCTGATGGTTTTTAAGAGCACAGTTTTATTGGTGCTGTGGCCTTTCTTTGCACTCAATCTCACAAGCACAGTAGTTTCCTGAGGACGAGGGTATTGGCCTTGACTAAAGGTAATTAACTTAAAGATTAGGTATAGTCAATTTCCAACACTTAGTTTATAGGTCAATGACAAATAAGAGTGTTCACGATGAAAAAAAAAAGAAGGAAAATTCCTTTAAACATTTAGTTTAAAACACATGTTGTCAAGGTTTTGGAAAGGTACTCTTTAGATTTAGATTCAGTACTCTTTACTGTTTTATACGGTTTTGAAAAACATTTTAAAACTTTTTAAACATCTTAAAACATCTTAAAACTAAGTTTCTTATGCTCACTGATGCTGCATGTAATATGATGAAATATTATTACAATTTAAAATAACTCTAGTTTTTCAATATATTTTAAAATGTAATTTATTTCTGTTATGGCAAAGCAGAATTTTCTTTAATAAATCATTCTAATATGTATTTTCTAATATTTTAATAATATCTGATTTGGTGCTCAAAAACATTTATTATTATTTTCCTTCTTAATATGATGCAATTATTTTTTTTTGCATTATAAATGTCTTTACTGTCACTTTTTAAAATGTAATTCATTCATTCACAATAGTGTGTGTGTGTATATATATATATGTATATGTGTGTGTGTGTGTGTGTGTAGAGAGAGAGAGAGACTAATTGATACAGTGATGAGGGTGTACATGGTTTCTCTCAATTAAATAATTTCGTGTTTTGTTTTTTCACAACCCAACCTCCTGCTTCATGCTGCCGATGTTAATTCCAAATTCTGTGCTATCAGTGGATGTGGACGCAGTTAATATTAATGCACTCTGAACCGAAGAATGCCAGCATAGCTTTATCCCTGTGACTAGGTAGAAGAGGAGCAATAAAGCCTTGTCTGGAAAAGGATCAATACAGGATATGACAGTCCTAATGTGATGTCTGAGCTGGAGAAAAGGATAAAGAGAGAGGATTTAGGTGGACGCAAACACAGTAGCAGCACCATGATGTTGCCACCTAGCTGCAGTGCTGTTTATTTAGTTGTTTGATAATGATGCTTGACCTTTCCATTCAAGTCTGCCTCTGAGCATTCACACCCCTCTGCAGCGAATCTTTATTCGTGCCTGTAGTCCGAGGCCAAAAAAAGCTGTTTGTTTGTGTGTATGCGTGTCATCGACGTTCCTGGCTGTTAGTGTTGATGAGCGCCTCGCTTCTCTCAGGCCAGTCCCTTCATGCTTTTCCAGTCCCAGGAGTGGATTGTTTCAAATTAGTATGCATTAGGTGGTTAGTGCAGAGCGTTTCATTATGCAAGATTGCACTAAACTGTCTATGTTATGATTAGCCAGTTTCCCCTAAATCAAAGTCAGGCACATGCTACTGCCTTAATCTCTTCATTTTCTCACAGGGAGCCGGCGCTGCGGAGAGAATCAACGAGCGAGCGAGCCAGCGAGGGAGGGGCCGAACGAGAGGATAGAGGAAATCAGGGAAAAATGGTGTCTGAAGGAGAGATAGTAAATCATCTGGCATTAGATGAGCTTGGGTAGTCTGTGCGGTTAGTGTTTCACACTGAGAGATCTGGGGTGTCCCGGTGTTTAATAAAAAAAAATGGGAAGGGGAAGAAATATGTGATGTTTTGTTCCATTAAGTGAGGCAAATCTTGCACCTGTGTGTCCCTGAGTTTGCACCGAACCGCTTTCATCCGTGAGATGTTTTATTTTTTATCACGTTGGCCGGTGCTGCAGTGCAAGCCTCACCTAGAGGAGCCTATTATATCAAACCATGAATCATTTACACCACACGTGCCGTCTGCATTTTTAATAAGAGATTATTGCATTTCATAAACAGAGCTTTAAAAAATTCAAATCGTATTGATCCGCGCTGGGAAGCACCAAGCTCGATTTTATCTTAGACGTTTCGCCCGTCCCACTCCCCGCTGTTTCTCTCCGGGGTTGATTGACACTCCTTTTTTTGTTGCTCTCTAGCTTCTTCTCATTTAATCAATTAATTTGGTCTATCACGGCTTCATTTTGTGTTCGGTAGCTGTGTTGGCAGGCTCCATCATCAGCCACCCACGTGTAATGAGAAGACATTTTAACAATTAGCGCAGGTGAGAGACAGGGGCTCTGTTTAAAATGGTGGCGGCAGCGGCGACGTGCCTCTTGTGGTGTTGCGTTCCTGCGAGGTGTTTGGACAGGCACCGGGGTTAATGTGCTGGAAAAGAGTGATTTAGGTCAATGGTGGTGTCTACATCTGTCACAGAGAGAGAATAAGAGGGAGGAAGGGAAGAGAAAAGCTAGTGTGAAAGAATATTATAAGCTGATGCTCACGGCAAGCTGCAACGGTAACAAATAAGCAGTTTCACCACTTTATAAGGGGGCAGACGGTTAAAACCTGAGCAAATACAGAATGTACATCTCTCTCCTGTCTCGTCTCAGGAGTACGCTCCAGTTTCTGTGTAAATATCACACTCGCTGATGAGGAAAAAGTACTTGGCTCTGCACAAGGGGATTAGAGCAGCTATTTTATCATTTATTAATGCGTGTCTGTGTCTGCCACTGACTCATGCTTTTTAACTTTCAAATAGCATCGTGCTGGTTCAGGAACCATGGTATGATGTGATTTTATTGTGAGTAATTGGTCTACTTGTAAAGTAGACATGCATTGTGTGTCAAATTATATTTTTGTGCCAGTTTGTGCAGCTAACACTTTTAATCATATTTAAAGGGATAGTCCACCCTCATGGAGGATTTTCTTTCTTCTGTGGAACACAAAAGAAGATATTTTGAAGAATTTTGGTAACCAATTGTATGGACAAAAAAAACCAAAACGAATCATTTCTCAAAAATGTCTAAAGAATATTCAATACAAGGTAGGCTCAACTGACTGCATTTATGACATAATGTTAATTACAAAAAAAAATATTTTGACTTGACACTGTTACACTCAAGATCTAACAATGGAAGTGAATTGGGGCTATAATGGATTGTACATGTTAAAATACTCAATGTTTCAATAGTATAGCCACAGTACATAAACAATGTGTGTGGTAACATGATTTTGGTGTAAAAAAAAAAAATGCTTTACAACCTTTTCGGTGTAGTTATATCTAGTTTTACTTTGCTGCCATGACAACCTAACACATAAACCCCTAAAATGACAAAAAATTATGAAACCAACTGAACAGAAGAAAAATTTTGCCTCTGTAAAATTATAAACTTTATGCTTTAAAGTCCTCTAAATATTGGCCCAATTCACTTTCATTGTAAGTCCCTCACTGTAATCTTTTTTTAAATTATTATTATGTAAGTAAAAACATAAATTGAAACCAGAACACGTTTTTGGGATGTAAATGCAGGAGAATGCATGAAAAGCTTTAAACATTTTTTTTTTTTTTATGAATAGTGTTAGGCCAGACTCATTTAATATGACCCCTCATTTGAAACAATTTTCTGTAGCTTGGCATTTAAATAATTACTTGGAAGTATAATAGATGCATTTTGGCTTGTTTTGCATGGAAAAAATGAAGCATGCAACAAACACGCTTCCCACTCAACCAAATTATTGTGTATAATAATTATCCTGTGTGATCTCGAGTTCATAAGCTGTTGTTGCAATGCTAATAGAAGGCTTTTTGCAGTTTGCATTTGTTTTTGTTTTTTTCCACAATAGTGTCAGCAGCCTTAACTGCGACCTCTTCCACTCTGGTATTTCGCAGGCTGTCCCTTCAGAGCGGCCCGTTTTTGACCGTGCCAGCAGTGATTAATGGGGGCACAGGCTACGCAGTATAAAACTGGATTTACATGGAAGCTTATGGCACACAAGTGGATTAGCTGGCTTTAGAGGTGAACGGATGTAATTGATTCTGATGTGTTTTTTTGCCAAACAGCGGTGGAAAAAACAGAGTTTGACCAGGTGCAGTGACCCCTTCCGCCTTTTTTCACTGTGGCTGCCCGCGTCATGTGGTCATGAATGCAGCACAGCCCCGAGGGGCACTGGTCGTCCTGTCTAACCTCTGCGTTTGAATTACATTTGTGTGTGGTTTGTTCATGGTGGGTGGTGAGATGGTTGCATACACGACTATGACTGAACCGGACTCTGCTAGTGACAGCTGTGTAGGCTCCGAACAAATAGCTTCCTTCTTTTCTGAGCATGAGCCCTGCCCCCTTCCTTCACACACAGTGTCACATCTGTAGCACTGGGGGGTGGCAGGGCCTTTCAGCTGTCATGATGCCGTTCAGCCGAGGATCCTCTTGGGGCTCGGAGATTGATGCATTTATTTATCTCTTTATCTTAATCAGTGATATTAAGAGGGGAAGGTAATTAATTGGCTTTGACTCTATTGGACAGGACGTGGCGAGGTGTCTGCAGGCGGGCCGGTGACACGGCGTTCTGGGCGGGGCAAACCACAGTATCCATGTAAGTAATAGGCTCTCATGTCTTCTAGTAGGTGCAGTGATTTTGTTTCCTGTAGGGATGGGAATTGTGCTGAATTTAGTGATTCCGATTCCATTAATGCTTTGTGTTTTTGAGGTAGAAATATTTATAAAATCATTTCGGATTTTAACAAAACAAATCAGAAAAATAAATAACCCTTACAGAAAACGTGCATTTTTACATTTTCAAACACATATACATATACATATACATATACATATACATATACATATATATAAATAATATATGAGGGGTGTGACAAGACACTTATCTCACGAGTCGAGACACGAGATTGGGTTCATGAGAACGAGATGAGATTTTTGCACTATATTTGATAAAAATCCTCAATCACAAAATTCATGACTGGAAAAATAATCTGCATGTGCATTTTGAAATGTTTTAACTAATAATCTTGTAATGAATGTCATTTCAGTTCTACTTTATGAGTATGAATTATCAAATGCATTAAAAGACAACAATAAACAAGCACTGTAAAATGTTTGGCCACAAACTCAACTGACTGGCTTTTCTCCTGTATGATTTCACAAGTCCTTTCAGACCTTACTGTACATGAATACTGTACATGAATTATGAGTTTCCAGAACTTCTGATTGAGGCTGTGTGTGATGACCTAATTGAACTTTCCACATATTGAACAGTATAAATCAAAATTTTAAATAAAATAAAAATTCTTAGTCTTATAAAGTGCAAACAATAAGTGCCAGTGCAACCATAATCAAAGTACTCTCTCAGTATTCAAACAGTGCAAACAGAGACCAAAACGGAGACCAGAGCCACAACTACACAGTCCAGAGATTGGTTTGATATTGAGAAACAGGCTATTGAATGCGGCATCAGGGAGCTTGCGTTTTACTTTCTACAAGATAAGAAATTTATCAGACATTTAGGTTCTGTTGCGATATCGCGAGGCAGCTCTTTACTCTACGAGAAATCTCATCACATTTTAGTCTCGCGAGATCTTGTGGCACCCCTAAAATATATAAATAAATATATAAATATATATATATATATATATATATATATATATGTGTATATAATATAATATAATATAATATAATATAATATAATAGTATAATTGTCTACTATCCTGAAAGGAATACCTGGACCACACATACATATATTTTGTTTATATAGATTTAAATGGACAGTTTATTCATTCTTGACAACCAGTCAGTAACTACACTGTCTTAACTTACACTGAGCCTTAAAATCATAAACCACAGTAACAATTAGGTCTATTAGGTCTAAACTTACACAAGCAGCATAATATCTTAATGTCTGGAAGCATCGACTCTCTTCAATATGTCCATTCCACTGTTTCCTCTCCATTTTTATCCCTGTCAGTTTATTACAGCCAAGTAGTTGCCTGTGCTGTTTGTTTGATTCCTACAGCAGGCAGGACTGTCAACGCTGATGAAACGGTCTCCTCTAGTTTGCTGCTCAGCATCTGTGTTTACTCGTCTGTCATACTGTGCACTGCTAGGGAAGAGAGAGCGACAAGAGGGGGCGAGAGACAAGAGTTTGAGCAGAGGGCAGGACATCTCCATCTCTCCTGGATTCTTATCAACAGAGAAGTGGATGACTCATATGAAGTGCAAGTATGTGTATGTGTTAATCCTGCCTCAGCCCAATGTAGTCAAATTTCTGAACGTGACCTGTCATCAGAGTAAAGTACTCATCACACTTGGATCATTTAATTATCCTTGCATCATCTTCTGAATATATTTATCCAAACATTTAGTCTCCTGTTGTGGTGTTAGCAGAAGGTACATGTGATGATCTCTTGATTTTATGATGAGCTAGTGTCAATGGGTGTCAATAGTTGATGGTTGGTTGAATAGTAGGTGAAGTGAGTGATCCTGAAGCCAGCCTAACCATTAGAGATGCACAAAATATCAGTACTATATTGGTTATCTTTTTATTTTATTTTATTTTATTCACTGTTAAAATAAGAAAATATTTTCTACTGTAATATGATAAAACCGTAACACTTTAAAATTACAAGACTAATATTTCTACTTTACATTAAGCTGGGTGCACACTGTATGATTTATAATTTGTAAAAAAGGTTGTCTAAAAGTAATTTAAGACTGTATGAACATGATCCTCGCTGTAAGCCATGTCACACTGTAGGATCTCAGTTGTCATTAATGTCAGACTGTAAGGCAGTCAAGGTGCTTTATGAACGGACGCACACAAGAAGACTCGTCTGGAGTTTTTTATTAAGCCGTTACACGTTCGGCGACTGTGAGCTGCATTTACAGGTGGGATAGAAATGGCGGCTAGCAAACAAAAACAATCTCTAGCGTTAGTTTTGATTTTCTCTAGAAAAGAAAACTGGAAAAAACAAAGTCTGGCGAAGTGGTGGTTTGTTTTTGTTTCACTAATCGTCAGGTTCGGAGTTTCTTTTGGTTTTTGATTTGTCGGTTGTCGTAGGAGAAGCCACACTACAGGACTGTCTGTCAAAACTACTGAGACTGCCAGAAATTCGTTTGAGGTAAAATCTTAGCGCAACGGTCATTAATTGGCTGTCGGTGAACATGTCAAACTAATAATCAAAGACTTCAGATTTGGGCCCTGGATCCGAGGAATGTTTTAGGATTGAACCTGGCTTTAGACAAAATAGTAAAGAATTTTAGCCATAACATGAAAATAATTATTGGCTTATCATATCAGGCAGAATTTGTATATTTCATCAGTATTAATTATATAGGGCATCATAAACCGTTTCGTACATCCCATGGCTAGTGCAAGTCATGTTTTAAACCAAGGAAAACAACCACAGTTACAGTGAGAGAGGGTAGGAAAGATTAAACACTTTAAGTACTTTATTTGTCCTTTGAGAGAAACTAATAAGTGTTCTAAAATAGTGCCACGGATGAACCTGTAATTTCAGCGGGTTGTTGGAGAATTCAGGTGATGCATTTGGCTTAGCCCTCAAGCTTAATGGAGAAAAATCACTCTCCGACATGTTTAAGCACAGCAGTTGGTAGAAGTGTAATTTTACACCTGCAGTTTTGAAAAGGGGAGAAAAAAAGTCCCTTCCATCCAATATGCGGAGGACCACTTTGCCAAAAGGGTGACAGGAGGGTGTAATGTATTCACAACCACTCCCAGAACAAGCATTATTTTACCTGGGCTTAATTGAGGGTACGCTCCCTTGACACGGGCTCTTGTTCGCTGAATCCTGTTAGAAATAAAGCTCCAGAAGGCCACTGAGGGGACCGAAAAGGAAATTTATTAAGTTGGGCTCCTTCCTCTCCTTTATGTTATCTTGATCATCTTTACCTGAGCCTGTCTGGAAACTCAGCTCTGGAGCCATTCTAAAATAGATGTGCTAGTGCCGTTATCACAGAGAGAGACAGCAAACATCTGAAAAGAGTAATGGAGGGAGGGGATGGGGGAGGACAGCGGACAGAAGGTTTTGACACCCATTGTTTAGGTGGAAAGAGAGAAAACAGACAGTGGAGTCCAGGGCAGGAAGGGGCAGAGCTCTCATTGGTCCACAGGGTGTTTGTTGCCAGCTGCCTGCCTGATACCTGAACAAACCCTCTGAAAATATTGATGTTTGGCTGTGTGCTCTTTTCGCTGTGGTCTCAATATTGATCTAAATTACGTAGAATGTAACAATATTATTCCTTCTCTTCACGCCAATTACGTTTGCCGTAATCACTAGCATTGCGGAAGTTTCATATTTAGCAGCTAAATGAGTGATGATGGGAGGTGTCGTGACAGGTGCTATATTCTTTGTCATAACCCCAACTGCTGTGTTTAATCAAGCGGGTCCTGCGGGTATCGGCCTCGGGCCGCGGCTATCTCAGCATCCCACCGGAGAGTGGCAGATTAGGTGTCAGTTGCAGGGATATCGAGGTGCTGAAGAGAAAGCATAAGTGTTCATGGGATTGATGGTGTGCTCATATGGTTAACCCCCAAGGAAAGGGTAAATACACACACCATATTTTATTCGCATCGCGCCCTGTATGTGCAGACGAGGATGTTTTTGCAAACACTTTGATTAGCTGATAATTAAGCAGTGAATTATTTCTTCCTGCAATCACTGTTATTGCTTCAGGGATGTTCACACAGCAAACAAAGACAAAGCGACCAGAAGTAATTTATTTTCAACAAAAGTTGTTAAGGTAATGTGAGAGACAGATTGTTGGCAGTGCAACTGAAGTTGAGAAGAGTTTGTGTATTGATTTATATTTTCTGATCTTTCTCTGATTCTCAAGCTTGATTTGATTCCAATTAAATAGATTCTGATTCATTTTGGGATATTTCAGTTATAATGTCTGTTTAGCTTGCATACTCTTACATGTAGAAAAAATGTCTGTAATTTTTTTCAAGAATTGGGGCGGGGGGTTGATTTCAAATCAGTTAAAATCAGGCTCATAAGAGGCATTTTTCATCAGTATGACTACATTAGTTGCGTCGTATATTTTTAATTCACTTAAACAAACCGCCTGTTAAAGCTTCTTTTGTTTCAGGAATTAGGTTACACAGGTTGGCCTGTATGTTTTTGATTCACAAAGAATTGGCTCAGAAGAGTCATTTGTTTGTGAATCGGACTACACTGCTCATGTTGTATGTTTGGTTTTGCTTGCAGCTTTTAAAGACGACTCAGTTGAAAGATTTATTACTATTTTACCTTCTAATTTGCTACATATCTTTAAAAAACAACAGTGCCTATATATGTTTTCTATCAGTATAATAGGTGAAGACATATGGTACAAAAGGACGTGTGTTTTAAGTAGATAATTTATGAAGGAATGCTCTTTAGAGGAAAAAGCCAGAGGGTTGAGGTCATAGTGAGGAATTCCTCTCTGCATTTAGAGCCATTTCATTCATAATCTCTCTCTAGCTCTCATCCCTATGCTGGATTACGCTAAATAGGCTTATGTTACACAAAGCATGTTGGAGCCTGTGTTCAGAGAGAATTCCACAGAGGTGACAGGTCCAGTGTTTTTGGATATTTAATTGAAGATTCAGATTCCTTTAATTAGCCAGCTGCAGTATGTTCCCCATCTGCCACTGTGCTTCACCCTAAGAGATGGCTGATGGGGGAGGGAGGAAGGCCACAGCTCTCGTCTACAAGAGAGAATAAGAGGAGGGAGGTACAAGGGCCAAAGCTGTAAAGTGAAAAGAGAGTGACAGAACCGGCAGAGAAAGGGCGACTGAATGGAAGTATTTTTGGGGATGTTTTGTTAGAGCTTTTCCTGATCAGACAATCAGATTAAATCATTGTGCCTTCATCAAGAGGATGAAGAGTGTCAGCACTGGTGCCTTGCTGTTTATTTTAAAATGGAGGATGTGCGTATGTTCAATGCATCAAAAAAAAAAAAAAAACTTAAATGTCATGTAAGTTTACTGCTTGAATGCTGTAAAATAATAATGCAAACTATTTGTGAACTGAAAATGAAATTGAAAATTTTTTTTTATTTTATTTTACTTTACCACAGTCTGGTTGCACAACAGCGAATTACACTAAAATCCACATGCAAAAGTGGTTATTTTTTCATTTTGTTTATTTTATTTTTATCTTATCTCCAAGTCTCCAACAGTCAGATCTGCTTGTAAAAGTGGTCTGTTGTACAGTTAATGTGACCTGTTACAGCATATCGGTTATCGGTTGATATTCAATTTTATTTAATTATTGGTATTGTTTGATATTGAATATTTAATTATGATAATTTACCCTATTTTTACCTTATGATTACCTTTGCTGTCATCTAATGGTCACTTGAAGTTCACCTATAAAAATGCCTAATCATTTAATAACACTTTTAAATATAATCTTTATCAAATCTCAGAATTAATTTCCTTTTTTCATACATTATAATGATGCCTAAATTCCCTTGTAGCATTCAGAATTATTGATGTCAGTTTTTATGGTTTTATTTTACATTTATTTAGACTTAATAGTATAGATTTTTAGTATATTACAGTATACAGTTATCGGCTTATTGGTATATCTTGCATACTGCTGGTCTCTGAATACATTTCCTGAAAAGAGCACCTCGTATTCTTTGCATTTCGCAAACCAACCTAAAATCAAGTTAGTTCTCTTCATCATGCATAATATTTCCTTTTCGCCATTCTCCCATCTCTTCCAACTGCAAAAAATAAATAAAAAATAAATACATTATGATCATCAGAGCTTTGCTTTATCTAGCTTTTGCTCTAGTCACTTACACTTTGGACCACAGAAACGCTGGCTTTGGTATGAGTAACCCAAGTTGTGTAAAGTAAGCGTTATGTAGCCTAAATGTTATTTCCCAAGGCACTTTGAGTGTTAACCTACCGTGAAGTACTGTGATGACTCCAGAGCCTTACCCACACACATTCAAACGCACACCAACTGCTCAGCCAAGCAATCAGCACGCATACTGCTCAGCATTAATGGTGTTTGCTTGTGAGATTCGAGTGGACTACGGTCTCTCATAAAGTCGTGTTGGGTAAAATTCTTGTAGCATTTTAATGTTTACTGCAAATTCAGACGTGCTGTGAAAATTTTGCTGCTCAGATTGAAATCTACACAACCTGTAGTCTGTTTAGCGCAGTGTTCGTTTGCATGCTAACCCTATTTCCTTTTATACAGCCGAGTCAATAGCTTGCATAAGAGTCTGGAGTGGTTTGCAGTCCGTACCGTCTCTGTGCAGATGATTGTGTTAGCGCGTCTCTTCCGGGCCTCGCTCTGTGATTGTGATAGAAAAATAGCACGGTGAGGAAATGGAGCTGACCTTGGATCAGTCTCCTCTGTAGCCGGGGTGATGTATAGGCTCAGCGCACAGGCTGGCAGTAAGTGAAAGCCATGTTTTTATTTTCCTGCAGAGGGCACCGTGTCAAGGCGCATAAGCGGGTTCATTTCTTCCCCCTCCGTCTCTGCTGCCAAGGAATGTTAAATGTCAGCCATCGGGCCAGTGTGGTAGAGCACTGATATTAGCCTGGATTGAATAAGCATCGGCCCGAGCAATGATTTGAATTTATTTGCAGCGCGAGGCACTGTGTAGGAGAGGGTCAGTCTCTGTGGGCAGTGGAACTGAGTTTGAATGACTTGGAACAGTTCTTGCCTGTCTCGTCTTTTGTCTGTTTATTTTTAAGGCCAATTTGTAATTGTCAAATGGAAAATTGGACGCCATCTGTCGTCGCGGTATTAAATTAAATGGACAAGACTGTACACGATAAGTGCACTCTGTTCTGCTAAGCTTCTGTAATAGAAAGGGAATGATTTGAATTTGATGACATATGGCATAAATATTAGTCATATAGGCCTTCATCTATTTGTCATTTAGCATAAAAATTTATAATTTGTATTGCAGACAATTTTTTTTTATTTTATTAACTTGCAACTAAGGCTACTTGCTATTGCTCACACTTAAGTATAATTGAATATTACAATTATACTACATCCAACTCCTTGCATTCACACACATTGTTCCTGTTATGGTCTAATTCAGGGGTCAGGAACCTTTTTTGACCAAAGAGCCATTTTTTCATTTTTGATTTAATGATTAAATTAGATTTTTCCAAAAGACCCACAGCAAAAAATAATGATATATATGTATATGTATGTGTGTGTATACAGTACAGGCCAAAAGTTTGGACACATTACTATTTTTAATGTTTTTGAAAGAAGTTTCTTCTGCTCATCAAGCCTGCATTTATTTGATCAAAAATACTGAAAAAAATGCAATATTGTGATATATTATTACAATTTAAAATAATTGGTTTTCAATTTATTATACTTTAAATTATCATTTATTTCTGTGATGCAAAGCTGAATTTTCAGGATCATTACTCCAGTCTTCAGTGTCACATGTGACATCCAGTCTATAACATGATCCTTTAGAAATCATTCTAATATGATGATTCATTTTCAAAGTTGGAAACAGTTCTGCTGCTTAATATTTTTTCATAACCTGTGATACTTTTTTAGGATACTTTGATGAATAAAAAGTAAATACAATAAAATAAAATAAAAATAAAAGAAGCAAATGTTTTAAAAATAGAAATCTTTTGTAACAACAATATACACTACTGGTCAGTAATTTGGGGTCAGTAATTTTTTTCTTTCTTTTTTTGAAATAAATCAATACTTTTATTCAGTAAGGATGTGTTAAATGGATAAAAAGACTGGAGTGATGATCCTGAAAATTCAGCTTTGCATCACAGAAAATAAATGATCATTTAAAGTATAATAAATTGAAAAACAATTATTTTAAATTGTAATAATATATCACAATATTACTTTTTTTTTTTTTCTGTATTTTTGATCAAATAAATGCAGGCTTGATGAGCAGAAGAAACTTCTTTCAAAAACATTAAAAATAGTAATCTGTCCAAACTTTTGGCCTGTACTGTATGTATATATGTATGTATATCCCCATAAATAAATAAGCAATATGGAATTAATTGTGCAGGGCTTTCACTGCGAGGTTGAGTTACCTGCTGAGTCGCATAAATCTTCTTCTTGTGTGTGTGTGTGTGTGTGTGTGTGAGGGATGGAGGAACAACGCACGCAAAGTGCTTACGTCGAATGTGTTTATGTGAATAGTCACCAGGTGGGCCTTTTGACATATTCTGTGGCTACTATGCTTGTCCGCGTCCCGCTCTGAGCGTGCGCACAAAGCATCCTGTCAGTAAAAGATTCAGTTCTCTTTTTGCGGCTTATTGCGCTTTTAATATTTTTTTTAAATATCAAGTACATCCTGCTCTTTACTATCTCATTCATCCTTGTTTTGTTATTAATAACTTATTATTTACTGTAAAAAACAGTATTGTCCACTGAAAACTGCGCGTATTATCAGAAATTCGACACATTTATGTGTCTCTGCAGCAAAAGCGAAAGTACCTGTAAAATGTTTTGAAATGTCTCTTGGCACGGCACGGCACCAGTTTCAATAAAATATGTTTCAGCCCAGTCACTTTTTTTATATAGCCTACTTTTACATGTTCACTGCTATTAAATAAATAGTTTTTCCATACCACAAACAAGCTATGTAGCTGTTTGAGCTCTAGGAATGCTGTCGTGACACTCGCGAACAGCACTGAAGACACTTTGGCCATTACAACTTGAAAGCTAGGAAACTGATCTATTGATGTTTAATTTTTAATTTATCAATCATTAATTGGTAAAGGGTGCGAGACCTCGTGAGCCACATGATTTTTTAGTCAAAGAGCCACATACAGTTTGCAAGCCATAGGTTCCTGATCGCTGGTCTAATTGAATCTCACTTCAGTTTGGTTCTCAGTTCTCACTGTGTTTTTTATTCACATTTATGGTTTCTACACTCTCAGAAAAAAAGATACAAAAGCAGTCACTGGGACTGTACCCTTTAAAAAGGTTCTAATATGTACCATTTAGGCACTAATATGTACACTTTTGGTACCAATATGTACCTTTTAAGGTATTGATGAGCACTCTTTAGGTACAAATGTGTACGTTTTGAAAGGTCCACTGACAACTTCTGTAACTTTTTTTTTCTGAGAGTGTATAATAATAATAATATTTGTATAAATTATATTGTTGAATTATTTATATATTTATATATACACTCACCTAAAGGATTATTAGGAACACCATACTAATACTGTGTTTGACCCCCTTTCGCCTTCAGAACTGCCTTAATTCTACGTGGCATTGATTCAACGAGGTGCTGAAAACATTCTTTAGAAATGTTGGCCCATATTGATAGGATAGCATCTTGCAGTTGATGGAGATTTGTGGGATGCACATCCAGGGCATGAAGCTCCCGTTCCACCACATCCCAAAGATGCTCTATTGGGTTGAGATCTGGTGACTGTGGGGGCCATTTTAGTACAGTGAACTCATTGTCATGTTCAAGAAACCAATTTGAAATGATTCGAACTTTGTGACATGGTGCATTATCCTGCTGGAAGTAGCCATCAGAGGATGGGTACATGGTGGTCATAAAGGGATGGACATGGTCAGAAACAATGCTCAGGTAGGCTGTGGCATTTAAACAATGCCCAATTGGCACTAAGGGGCCTAAAGTGTGCCAAGAATACATCCCCCACACCATTACACCACCACCACCAGCCTGCACAGTGGTAACAAGGCATGATGGATCCATGTTCTCATTCTGTTTACGCCAAATTCTGACTCTACCATCTGAATGTCTCAACAGAAATCGAGACTCATCAGACCAGGCAACATTTTTCCAGTCTTCAACTGTCCAATTTTGGTGAGCTCGTGCAAATTGTAGCCTCTTTTTCCTATTTTGTAGTGGAGATGAGTGGTACCCGGTGGGGTCTTCTGCTGTTGTAGCCCATCCGCCTCAAGGTTGTGCATGTTGTGGCTTCACAAATGCTTTGCTGCATACCTCGGTTGTAACGAGTGGTTATTTCAGTCAAAGTTGCTCTTCTATCAGCTTGTATCAGTCGGCCCATTCTCCTCTGACCTCTAGCATCAACAAGGCATTTTCGCCCACAGGACTGCCGCATACTGGATGTTTTTCCCTTTTCACACCATTCTTTGTAAACCCTAGAAATGGTTGTGCGTGAAAATCCCAGTAACTGAGCAGATTGTGAAATACTCAGACCGGCCCGTCTGGCACCAACAACCATGCCACGCTCAAAATTGCTTAAATCACCTTTCTTTCCCATTCTGACATTCAGTTTGGAGTTCAGGAGATTGTCTTGACCAGGACCACACCCCTAAATGCATTGAAGCAACTGCCATGTGATTGGTTGATTAGATAATTGCATTAATGAGAAATTGAACAGGTGCTCCTAATAATCCTTTAGGTGAGTGTATATACTGTATTTTTTTATTAACTTTATTACATGAATGATATATTTTTATTATTAATTAAAAATTACAGTATGTAATAATTATTATAATAATACAATAAATAAAAATAGTACAGTCAAATAAAAAATACCACACTCAAGAATCAATATGTCATAGATACTTGAGGGACTATTTTAAACTTGGGCCAGTAAGCAACTGCCCAGAACACCCTAGTAACCACATAACAACGCCTTGGAAACCACCCACACCCTAACATAAGTGTTGCAGTTAACATAAGTGTTGCTCTATTGCTTTTTAATAAGTCTCTTGCCAGTTCTGAGAGGGAGTGTGTTTTTTGCTGTGTGAGAAGCTAGCATCTCAAACCTTTTAAAGTTCCCCTGTGGTGAAAATACAGCTTTTAATGTTATTAATATGCTTATGTGGTATGCTTTAAGACAAACCATGTGCAAATTCATAAATCAACACCATTGCTGAATTTTTTCTCTTAAAACTGCTGTGAACTAAAGACAGTCTCAAAAATGCAGCTTGAAATCGCTGGTGTTTTTGACGTCACAAACTACCTTGTAACCAATCAGTTCAACGTGTGATCGTCAACGAGTGGATCTCTGAGCTTGTGTGAGTGAGTGGAGGTGGGACTAATTTGCATATTCATAGTACTGCGTATACTAAATGAGGCAAGGGTGTAGAGTTACATTCAAGCTATTTTAAGAAAGAAAAAAACATTTAAATATGTAATTTTGGTGATCAAAGATGAGTTTTTAGGGATATAATTATTGACTACAGGGGGACTTTTAAAGACCTTTTATTACTTGCATACGTTTTGTTTTTGAAGTATCATCGAGTATTGACATGCTCAGTTTTGTCTGTCATCGGTGCTTATTTGTGTTTTCGAGTGTTGGATTATCATTTCACAGCCTCACAGCCACCAGCACTCAAAATTATGAATAATTTCCTGTCACCATCTAAGGCCAAAGAACTAAGCGAACACGACACCTCTTTCTCCGAAAAAAAAGAAGAAGAGGGAGGCTGGTGGATGGCAGGACTGTGTGTCATTGTGTGCTGATGGATGTGCAAGGCTCACTGCTCAGAGCGCTTACTTAATAGGGAGCGGTAGGCTTGTCGTGGCACTTCTCTCTCTCAGCTGGGAAAGACGAGGAGGAGCCATGCTTGGCTTAGCACAGAACTGGCAGTCTGTTTCACAAAGGATAGAGCTGCCCCATAATACAGGCTAATCAGCAGGTGATCTGTTTTCTTTCCTTTATATTCTCCCTGCTCAACAGTGACCAAAGTCCACATCTCAGTGCAGAGGATTGGAAATTCTCATTTTCCAATATAAGGTTATATGATTGTTGTCAGGGTTACGTTTCTATTGGGCTGACAAACTCTCGAGATGCTCTGCAACCTGTGGGCAAACTGAGACCACTGGCTGTGGTCTAAAAAAGCCGGCAGAAGCTTTTTTCCGAGAGCATTAACATTAAATCACGCTGATCTAGTTAAAGCAGGAGCGTTTAAACCTATAATCCCAGCCACCAGCCTGGAAAAGGAAGCAAAGCTTTTTTTAAAGTACAATCTAGATTGCATTTTTTAATAATGTACGTTTTCTGGCGGCTGTTGGGTTGAAATAAGAGGTAGCACAAGAGACAGTACTGCAGCACTGCTAAGTGCTTGAAAATGTCACTAAAGCAGTGTTACGGGAATGAATGGATGGCTGATATAATGGTGTTTGACATGAGAGTCTTAGTCATGAAAGCTGTCAGTAGAGTTTGAAATCAGCCAGAGAAGCAGGGGCCGTGGCAGGCAGGGAGGTGAAGAATTTCTAAAGCTGATTCTGAAGAGGAAGTAAAAGAGACAGTTTAGAGAGAAAAAGGGAGATGAGTTGCATAATGAGATTGAAGCTGCTTTAAAAAAGGTCAGTTGTTTTCAGCCATTTGTAGTCATTCACAGACTCGCTGCACTTAGTGAACTGAGCTTTTGAGGTTTAATTCATCAGTGTTTTCAGGCATTTCTACTGACCATCTCCTTTTGGAGTTCACCCAAAGATTCTGTCATCATTTACTCACCCTTATGATGCCACAAACCTGTATGACTTTCATTCTGAACACAAATGGAGAAATTTTAAAGATGGCAATTATAAAAAAAAAAAAGATTGGAGCTTTAAAGCATCATAAAAGTGGTCCATATGACTTGTACACTACATTCCTAGTCTTAGTCGTGTGAGAAACAGACCAGTTGTTATTCTATTGAAAATATTAATGCCCATAGCAGCTCTTCTTGGCATGCCCATGACACAGTGTCATGGTTCATAAATGAATAATTCTTTTGAGTCAGATCTTTTCAATGAAATGGTTCACAAAACTCATCTGCATGATCAGATCAGAGAGAGAGAGAGCGAGATTGTTAGTGTGCGTGCGCCTTATGTAATAGTGAAGCTTGTTAGTTTATTTATAAAAACAGTTATCACCTCGTTGCTGGGAAATATAATGTAGCTTACAGTAGCGAAGCTGTTTTATTTATAAAATTCATGGGGCAGAGGTTGAAAACCGGTTTCTATGCTCCTGATTGTTTCTGTGTGTGTAATTTCTTTACTATAAAGTTTCCATCTCAATAAATAAAGCTGTGAGTTTTAGTGTGAGCTCATACAGGCATGTCTGCTTCATAATACAAAAGCCATCTTTGTGGGCAAACATGTCATCCTCGCCTTATGGTGGCTTGGTATTCCTAGGGAATCGGGTACGTGTTTAGACTTAGGTCAGATGTCCAGATGTCAGATATGTATCTGATTTAAAACCACATTTGGAAGTGGCTCAGAACGGATGCGAAAAAAAATATAGATTTGTGTGTTTACACTTGTGCAACAAATTCCGTTCTGTGTCAGATCACGTGAGTAAAAAATATGATTTTTGTGCCAGTGTGAACAGCCAGAGTCATACGGTTTTGAAACATGGGGGTGAACTTTTCCTTTAATAAATCTCCTTGGTCTCATTGGACCTCATGATGAAATGCAAACCAGTGAATTTCGGTACAAATCAATTGTAAAACCATCTCTGCATAAAGTGTCGCATTTAATTTATGCGTCAATGTGTGCGAGAATGGTTTTACACTGAATATTCTGTATTCAAATACATCACAACACAGAGGGTAAATGTGATGTGGATGTTGCTTCATATTGAGTCGATCTTTTTTTTTTTTGCTCCTTCCATTACAAATCAATGACGGAGGCTGAACAAAAACAAACCAGTGATGAATTACTCATTATAAAAATATGACCCACTCAAATCAAGGCTGAAGCATCCTTCCAAGCTCAGTCTCTCTCAGTCAGGTTATTTTCCATTTTCTGTGTGCATGGCTGTGTTCGACGGCCATGTTGCTGTGGATCAATATCAAGTGATGTCTGGAGGAAGACAGAGGTTGTGTTCAGAATTGAATACAAGCTCACTACTGAATACTGCACAGTATAACCTTTACTGCTGTTTTTACAAATAGTAAGTGTAAACATTACTCCATCCATGATTTTAAACTTTAAACGGTATATGCAACAGTATGTTGTCGTCATATAACCTATGTTTTCCTCATGATTGTTATCTTTGATTCTTTATTCAATTTTATGAAAAAATGTCGTTAGTAAATATGTCTTAACATTTGGTAATTAGTTACTTTTGGTTCATCTATTGCTTTGAAAGTGCGATGACCCAAATTAAATAGTCAAGTCAAGAACACTGCACCAAGGATAGTTTTCCACAGAATATGCTTTGTTGCTCACTGTGCACCTTTTTTTTTTTTTTTTTTTTTAACAAAAGTAGGTCATTGGATATTCAATGCATACTGAAAATGTGCATACTGTGCACATTATACATACTACATACTTCAGCATTAGTATGGTGGTGTCATCCAAAAATGTAAAAAAAGGTTGGTAACCTAACAGTTTAAGGGTAAATAGGTAACCCTATTTACATGTTGTATAGACCCCAAAAAAACTGTTTCATGGAGGAAAGTAAGTCAGTAATACAGGTTTGGAGTGATGTGAGAGTGAGTAAAAAATTTATTTAGGGTGAACCATCCCTTTAAACATCATGTTCTGTTGAATTTACTATTCCTTGAGATAGAAACACACAAATGGACAGACGTGAGCATGCAGCTGTTTATGAGGAAAAAGCCCAATGTTTTAATACAGTGATCTAATCCTGTGAGTTAATAACCTTTATCTGTAGTAATTGCAGCCGGCTAAATGCTCTAATTCTGCGGAACAGATGTCCCAGAGGCTCAGAGACCGTTCAGCAGACCAACGGCCATGTCACAGGCGTGTGTTGGGGAAACAGCGCTTTATTTTTTTTTAACTGTATTAAATAAAGCAGACCATATGCTCGGACACACACGACAAATCCAAAGCATACGCAACCGGTGAATGTTGTTTTCCTCCCACTTTTGGTCAAGGGCTTGCTAAATATTACCTTAGCACAATAGATACACACACACAGATAAAGGGAACACTGTCTCTCCTGTGTGAAATGCTTGGGATTAGCAGTAAGTGTGTTTTAGTCCTCATAAATCAGCCCTTCCAGCTGCTTTCTGTTTTCTCTTTGAAAGGCTTGCGAGTGCACGGATGCTCCACCGAGCGACAATGCTGAATGTAAAATGTCAATGTTTTTGAACAGGTGCTGTGAGGCAAGGTCCTGATGTTTTTATTTCCACTGCGCTGGCTGGGAGGGAGAGCTGCTTAAGAAGCAGGATAGGAGTTAAAGGCGCGTGGAGGAGGGATAGAAATCGGTGTGTGTGTGTGTGTGTTTTTAAGGTGGCAGAGGGGGGGAGGCAAATCGAGTCTCCAAAGGGAGTTCATGTTTGGATTCATTTCTAAAACGCAAATCAAGTGGTTGTGAAAGCAGCCATTGCTTAACTTGCACACTGTTCTTTTTCTTCCATTTCCCCCCCTCATTGTTTATGACAGCAGTTGCCATTTTAAATAAATCATCAGCGTTAATACCAGGTGACGCATTAATCTTCAGTTTGTTTCCTCGTGTGCATAAAGCCCCGATGGCTGGGTGCTGTTTCTTCATTTATTGCCTGCTTTTATTCACTTGCTCACTCATGCATTCATGATTTATTTCCTTCCTTTCTTTTCTTTTGTCTATTTTTCGCTTCCCCGCTTCCCCCAGAGTGTGGGACTGTGAATGCCTGTAAGAGGGCTGCAGGTCCTTGGAGACACAGTCGAGGTTAGTCAGCATTACAGCTGTAAATCCACCTGTTCCTTTTCTAACATCTTCTTGTTTTCCACCTCCAATGCCAACAGCACACGTATGATGCTTCCCAGTACTCCCCTTTGTTTGAATCAATTACCACATACGATCTGCTCATTGTCCTATAAAGCAGTGTTTTCCAACCGCTATTCGTCTTGAGCCCCATCAGGGCTCAAGCACCTCTTCATCGCCACCAAGCCAAAAACATGCTCCTTTTAATCATATTATACTGTTTTGTTTTAGTTTTTTATGAATGAATTTACATTCATATTGTACTAGATATCATTTAGCGTAAATTTTTTTTTTTTTTTTTTTTGCTTTCTTATTTTAAAGTCATACAATTTTCCCCCTGCTTTTTTTCTGCATAGTGGTCACACAAAGTGTGTGTGTGTCACATTTGTTTCTAATATTTGTAATGCATTTTTTCATCATTATGAAATAAGGAAAGTTGTATCACCTTGAAATTTTTTACTTTTTGTCCCTAAAAATAGCTCGTACATAATAGGTGTATAAAAGTCATGGTATGTATGAATTGCAATTTTAATATATTTTAGAATAAATTAAAAGATCCAGAAAATAAAAAGAGCATCAATATACTGTTTTATCGGTTAAAAGCAAAATCTTTTCTCGGTAGTGACTTGAACCTGTACCCAATGTGGTAGCCCTGGTTGGGAATCACTGCTTTAAACCTCATCATATATTGTGCTAACAGTGAGTAATACTGTGTAATAACAGTGTCCTTGTAATAATGTTTGAACGACCCCACCCTGTTTAGCATGACAAACACAACCGTACCACTGTTGTCCGTTCTCAATGCCACCCACATTGCATGCCGACCCAGAATGTGTGATGCATGTGATTGTTTTGGTGTGACCCCTCCTGTTAGCTCGTTGAAAAAGTGACGGGCTGCATCAGAGGATGCAAATGACGGTAATAAATCCAGCAATGATATTGAGGCAGTGCCTCTTAAAGCACCAGAGCGGCTTACTTAATGAGTTTGATAATTGGCTTTCTACTGGCTACGTCTCCCTTTTTCTCGTTACACCTCCCTCTCTTTCTCTCTGTTTCTCCTTCTCTTTAGCTTTTGCTGTGCTTCATTGTAGGGATGGGCAACTGAATGGAACAAAATACTTTAAATACTCGGTTGAATTATGATTTAAAGTACCCAAGCTTTCAAAATGACCAAAATTCACCTCCCTTTTTACACTATCTAACTTTTTTTGTCAATACACCACCAATCCTTCCTCCAAAACAGGGTTTTGTCTTACCCTGATTCACTGTGGTAAGCCTATTATAAGTGTTTATAATTTAGACCTGAGGGGATAGTTTTCGCTGGAAATTGTATATATGCGTCATATCTGCAAATAGAGAAAAATTGAACTGGCTTAGACTAGTTGTCACGCTAATTCATGGAGGACGCTAATTCTCGAACCTCCGTTTAACAGAGGAAAGTCTGCTGGCAAAAAGAGAATACGATGGAGCCCGTAATAAAATGAGAATCAACATTGGCTGAGATATCGAGAACTGAGGGATTTGAAATGTTGTAAAGGCGATATGGAGATGGCTATTTCTTAACAAGTTATTTTATTGAACAGATATATTTCCATATGTAGTTCTCTAACAGAGTTCATTGTAAAGCATTATCTATTGTGAAGGGTCATTTCATTATGGGTTGTTGAAGAGCTGTGCTGGAATTTATTTTCTAGGAAGTACAGTGTCTGTTATTGGGTGTAATGTCTTCAGCTAGTCAGCTTGAGATCCTTTCAATCTAAACTGGTTAAATCTCTTAAGCCTATAGTGAATGTTTTATGAGCAGTAGGATAATCTCTGTCTTTTTTAGATATGAGAAAGAACCATATTCATCCGCACAGACATGCAAAGCCGAAGCACAATCAAAACAATGTTCTTCTACAAAATGCATGCAATTTAGTTTTTTGTTTACCGCTAGAGGGCCAAAAGTTACATACTGTACCTTTTAAGCTGCGTTACATTAGCGAAATGTTTGTGGGCAAAAAAGTCCATTCGTCTGTTGTCAATACTACACTCTAAACAAAAATGGTGCTAAATAGCACTAAAAGTGGTTCATTGGCTTGTAATCATAGGGGAACCACTTTAAGTGCCATATAGCACCTACCTTTGTCAAATGGTGCTATGTAGAACCATAAGAGGTGCCATATAGCACCTTAACCACCCCAAAGAACCGCTAAAGAACCGCTGAAGAACCAAACTGGGCTTAACAGGTTCTTTAAATGGTAGTGGTGCTATATAGCACCTTAACCACCGCAAAGAACCCCTGAAGAACCGCTGAAGAACCATTTTTTTTTAGTGTGTAGTGTAGCGACGTTTGAAGCACCGTTTACACAGAAGTCACGTTCAAACAAGTAGCTTTATGTTGGTCAACGAGGCAAATACTCGTGTCCAACTTAAACCCGATGCAAAATCTGCATGGGGAAATGTTTCACCCCCACACAAAATTCGCAGTTGCTGGAGGGGAATATTGAAATTACTAGATTTCACCACAAAATTTTGAAGGACGTTAAATTTAAAGGGATAGTTCACCCAAAAATGTATGCTGTCATCATTAACTTGCCCTCCGCTCATTGCAAACCTGTATGACTTTCTTCTGCGGAACACAAAAGACATATTTTTTTGTTGTTGTTGTTGTTGTTTTTTTCAAAGAAAGCCAGTGGGTTCCAATTCTGTTTTGGACCCCATAGACTTTAATTGTAGGGAGAAAAAGTTCAAATGTTCTTCAAAATATTGTCTTTTGTGTTCCACAGAAGAAAGTCATACAGGTTTGCAACAACATGAGGAATAATAAATAATGACAGACTTTTAATTTGAGAGTGAACTATCCCTTTAACTGTCTCGTTTTGAAGTGAATTTAAGACAGCTTCTCAGAGTCTTCTCTAAAATCTGTGCTGAAGAAGGCCCCATTGCATGTAATTTCTTAACCGATAGCATGCAGATATGTGAGAAATCTGTTGTGACACGAAGACAGGCTACGGAGACAACTGTCATGATGTCTTTGCTTGAGATTTTCACAATCGTTCACGAGCCCACACACACAACTGCCCTAAATGCATGCTGACTTCAGCGTTGAGAACGTCTCTGGAAAGATGTCAGCGTTCAGGATGATTCAGTGCCCCAGCGGAGTGACTGTGACACCGTTTCACTCAGCCAGGCTTGTGTAGCTGGCATTGTGGGGTTTGTTTTCCACCATCTGGAAGAATGTACCTGATGTAAAGGGAGAAAACAATGCTCCCTCTGTACTTCCTGTGAGCGTTTTGGGCCACTACATCGAAGATGAACCCGTTTTGTTGTCATTCCTTGTCGTTCTCCTGTGAAGAGCGATACGAGGGCGCATGGAGGGTGCAAACCTGACAGTGAGATCTTAGGACGGGGCGAGAGAAGTGTGAAAATAACACCTTCCCAATTGAGTATGATCTCATCTGCATTTGAATGGTTTTCCAGCTGGTAAGCACAGCCTAGGGCATGATGACTGCTGAAACAACAGTGTGAGATACTGCTGAGAGCATTTACTGTGTGACAATAGCCTTAATGCTTTGCTTTTAGCTCTTCAGCTTTAAGATGTTAATACAGCGGAGGAATATGTTCGTTTTTTTTTTTCCCTTTCCTCTCTTTTTTTGATTTCCAAGAAAATATTTACAATCTTACAGACTGCTAATTACTTCGCAATCTATTGAACATTTCCGTCCGCTGTACATTTATGTGGCATCTATATATGTGGTTTGTTAGTCACCCAAACCATCTTGTTCTGTTTTGGGTATGGCTGATGGTAGCAACTTGGCACTGGTGTCTGGAGTGAGAAGTAAACAATGAATCACCAACAGCAGTTTCAGAATTTCCCACTGCTGTAAAAGTCATCAAACTCCACATTCCAGCTCAACATGAATGCTCTTTACTACTTTTTTTAACCTCAGGGAGATTTTTGTGTCTTTTTGTCTTTTTTTTCTTCTTCTCTGAGATGGGAACATTGGTGCGATTCCTCATACTGTCCATTGGGTGGCAGAGTGAGAGACTCCAGTCGTGTGAACGTGCCTTCTCACATGGCAGACATTAGCGGCTTGATCTAATGGGTCTGGACAGAGAAGCTTAAAGCAACATCCTCCATTCACTTCCCTTTTGTTTTACCCTTTAGAATCAGTGGCATCCCAGAAAGGTCTCCAAGTGTCAATTTGTAAGGTTTTTTATTTATTTAAATATTTAAAGAAATGTTTATAAATTGATTTATATTTATATAAATTCATTTATATGAATTTATATTAAATGGATAAATTCAATACGTCTTGTAAAATTGACATTTTTTTAACCTTTTTATTTATTTGTATATAATTTTGATTTTTTGCCTTTTTTATTTGTTAATTTTAATTTTTATATATATATATTTTATAATTTTATATAATTATATTTAAATGGATATAACAAGTCTTTTAACTTTTTCGTAGCTGTGAGTTTTTATTTAATTATGTTTAATTGAATAAAGTATTGTACTTTTTATATTTATTTTTGTTTATATTTTTTTGTTTATATTTAATTGGATAAAAACAAGTCTTTTAATTTTTATGGCAGCTTTTAAATATTTTAAGAAGCCATTTTTTTGTTAACTTAGACAAATGCATGCCTGCTCTTTCCCTGAGACAGTGAGTGCTCTTAATATATGTACAATCAGGGGGTGAGTGAAGTAGCACCTGGGGAGGCTTGAGTGTGTGTGTGTGTGTGTGTGTGTGTGTGTGTGTTTATACCTCTGTCTTGAGCAAGAGAGTTAGAGAGAGCAGCGAAGGGAGGGGTTGCTGCCCTGATGGACTATTTACCACCGGCAAACAAAGAGAAAATTCAAGGCGTCCACACGGGAGCTTCACAGCTATTTACAAATCGGCAAACATTCGTGTATGAATCCGGCCAAACGCTTGTGTTTATTTTCAGAAGTAACCACTCATTTAGATCTGAGTACGAGTTTACGCATGAAGCTGAAAACTAGTCAGCCTGTCAGGGTGGTTTGCCACTCGTCTCTCAGCGAGCTCTGCGCTGTGTGTAATTACGTGAGAAGAAAGACACATAGACCTCCCCTTCACATTCCCTGATCTAATTTGTTTGCCGGGTGACAGCAACACATCTGGAATTGTGGATGCTTGTGTTGCTTTTTCTTAATGTGATGGTTTTTGAATCTAACTGTCCCTTGAAAGATGGATGTTTATGAGTTTGTGTAGCTTGGCAATACGATAAATAACCTTGCCGAAGTGTCGCAGGGTTTGAGGTTTCGCCAGCCTGCCAAATATGGATGAATGGCAAAGTAAACAATATAACTATGTAGGGCTTGCCACAATGAAATTGAGCGTTCCTGCCTCACATCAAAAGACTTTTTCTTTTTTTTTCTTGTGCTGTTTATAATGTTAAATAATGGGTTGGAATGCAGTTATCTCTAACTACTGTTTAAAAGTAGATGCTTGTAATGTTTTAGTATCTCGTGCTTGTCAAAAAGCACAGATTACTCTGGAATCCTTTGATGAGATGATAAAAGATGATGTTTATGTGGTGTACGTGCACTATGAACTGATCCAAACCTCAATCCAAACCTCAATCCAAACCATTACATTTCCTTTGTTCAATAGGATGAAGCAGTACATCTTGTAAAATACATTTAAATTGAGCTACTTCATTTATTTTTTATTTTTTTTACAGTCAAAGAGGGTTTGGTTACATACATGGTGTGATTTCTGCTTGTTTTCACCCCACAAGTCTGTCCCTCAAGTCTCAAAACTTGTAAAATAGTCTCATCCTGAAAGTGGCAGAATGCTAAAATGGCAGCCGGCAAATTGAAGTCAAGGTATTTTCGTCTGCTAGTATAGAGAGGCTGTCAGCTGATGGAGTGTGTGTGTGTCTGAAGGAAAAGTAAATGGGGGTGGAAGTTCTGTTGAAGGGAAGCACGAGTGTTTGTTCCCGATGGCAGGCATCAGAGTGTGAATATGACCTCTGGTGGAAAAAAAGTGGGCGAGAAAAGAAAAGGCAACGGCTGCTGAGATCAACCTCTACTTTCAGGCACTCTGGACTACTGTTATTTTGTACCACTTTGAAATGGGCTGTTTCAGGCGGTCTCGTTTCCTCAGACACAGGGAAGAACACGTTTTTTTATAAGTAGTGGAATAAATCCTGTTTATCTCTGAAATGGTGTGAAAGATTATGCTTAATTTCTTCATGCTGTTTTTACTGCTCGATAACTTGCCGAACCTCATACCAGGGAATATTTGCTTTGAATGTTTTTCTTTTTTCTGTCTCCCTTCCGCTTGTCTGCTGATCCCTGGTGAATGCATTAAATGAAGTTACTAGATATGAGTGCTTAAGGGGCCAGGGCCTCCCAGGCTTGCCAAGGCGCTCAGAAGCTTGGCTCACTCAACCATGTCATCTTTTCTTTCTCGTCGTCTTTTACTTTTCAGCTACTGGCTGACTTATTAGTATGGCAGGGCATTTCAAGTCTTCAAATACCTTCATTGAAAGACAATCAGGCAAGAGGAAGCATAATAAATCATTCATGTACATCTAATTCTTTTGTTCAAATTCATCAAATCAGTAAGGAGGAATCTTTATTGGTTACAATAAAGGACTTTTATATCTTTCCCTCCTTTTAATCGCCAAATATAATATGTTTAGCATATTATCAAGCTATTAATTCCTAAAGGAATATTCCAGGTTCAATAGAAGTTAAGCTCAATTGACAGCATTCTGTGGAAAATTTCCCAATACTTAAAAAATGGTTGACTTGATTTAGAGTTTTAGGTGTTATGTTATCATGGCAACAAATTTAAATTGTGTATAACTTTACTCCAAAAAGTTTAAGTGATTTTTTTCCCCACACTAAAATCATGTTAATACAAATATAGTTTACATTGTGTAGCGATACTATTGAAACAGTGAGTATTTTAGCGTTTATAGATTGGCCCCATTCATTTCTGTTGTTTGTGGCTCACTGTAACCTTTTTTTTTTTTTTTTTATAAAAGAAAGTACAAGTCAAAATAAATGTTTCATGCCACAAACGCTGTAGATTGAGCTTACCTCATTTTGAACCTGTAATATTCCTTGAATTCTTGTCATCTCAAGCTAAAGTCTTCAATAATACAGTGGTGTGAAGGGGTCAGGGTACAGTAGCTGAGGCATTGTGATGGGTATTGAATGCAGAGAAGAACTGAATAGACATAGTCAGCTTCCTAGATACATGCTTAGGCCTGTAGAATGCAGAATGCTTTGCTTGTAACTGCACCGGTTGTCTCCTTTCATTATCGGTTAATGGTGCCCAACTTGACAGGGCCATGTGATAAACAGAGGAGCTGTGAAATCCTGGAGGTGGAGTTCTCGTCTGCCTGATAATGGGATCTCATCTGCTGTTGCGAATGCCTGCGGAACAGCCATCTGAGTGCATGAAATGCTAAGCATTCACAATTTTGGTTCCCTTTTCAGTCTCGTAAAGCGACTCCGAACGGCTTACATTTCTCCCAAACGCCTGGCTTGTTTTCCGCGCTGCTCGATATATCTGTCAGAATGCTGAGCACTTTACAGCATGCATTAGTTGAGAATTTATTAGAGCCATCAGGGTGGTTTTGATTATGTTACTGAGTGCATTTTGTGAAATACCATGCTTTACCATGCCGATCATGAATGTCAATCATCCAGATGAAATGTTTGTTTGCACATAACATAATGATGATTTAATATTCCTCGAATGAACAAGATCTATACATTGTTCCGGCATTCCCCGCATGGCTCGCAAACACGCACCTTCCGTCGTGATTCATTTCTGAGCACTAATTAACTGTGTGCCACCATGTCAAATTCATTGTTGTGTTTTTTTTCTCATGAGCCAGTAGCTAATCTCCCATTGGCTGATAGCAGTGATTGGTATCTCTTTGAAAACTGCATTCTCTAAATATCTTCCCTGTGCCACAGAGAGGATCTCGCATAAGCAAGTGACTCAGGTTTCCTGTTGGGCACATTGTAAGTGCTATCAGGGCGGCTCGGGGAGATAAATATGGATGCACTTGAGTAAATGTAATAAATACGCCTGAATGTGAAGCTCAAACGCTTTCCAAGAGGGGAGGAGGTAGCCTGCTGGGGTGTGAGTGAGTGTGTGTGTGTAAGTGTGTACGTGTGGGTGCATGGCAGAGCTAAGGATTGTCAGGAGAAACAGAAGTCACACTGTCTCTGGCTCCCCTGGAGCTGGAAAGCGTTTGCCAGCACTGGGATCACTAGGGACACCTCCTCCTTTTGAAAACCTGACAGGCTACATGGTTTGCAGCACAATAAAGGGCCTGCAGTACACCAAACTCACTTCCTATTGATCTTAGCTGCCTCCGCAAATATAATGTTGGTGGAGAGAAAATTATTCTTACTGTTAAGAATGTGTGTGTTGGTTTATTAGATTGTGAGATATTCTACAACATAAAACATGTCATTAGTATCTGCTATATGAACGTTTACCATTTCTGAATTAAAAGCCATTTTATTCACTTGTTTTGTGGAGGCCTAACGTCAAACATGTCTTGTTGGTTTTACTGCTCAGATTTAAGAGATAGAGAGAGAGGACAAAAAAGAAAAAAGTAGGTGAACAAATATGCAGGAAGTTACTTTTCTGTCCTGTGATAAGAAAACAGTGGACTGCTTTAGACCCACATGACTGTGAGGTCGTTTGTTTATTTATACATTATATTATACATTTATTTATACATATTTATTTTATTTAAACAAGGTTGCTTATTTGTTATATCACATTGACATGTTATAATTAAAAGGTGATTTAAAAAAAAAAAAAAATTAAGTTTGAAACCTTATTCCAATATATATTCAAGTGTAAGTGTAAGGGAAATATTTTATTACTTGATCAGACGACTTGACATTTCCAGAATCATTAAATCAAATTTTTTTAGAAAGTGGACTACATTGATTTTTTTAATGTTTGACATCTCTGGCATCCTTTTAGCAATTCTGCTATCACAATTGTTAAATTATTTGGATTCTGCATGGAAACAAAATCGGCAACAAAGAATGCACGTTTCTTTTTAAATGCACAATTGTGAATACATGCTGCTTCCACGTTGGGCGGAGGGAATCGGAGTAATTAATTCATTATGTGAATATGCAAATGAGAATGAGAGCACCAACGCACAATGTATGTGTAATTTTCACTGGTTGTTTTGTTCTCAGTCCCAATCATTTGGCAGCGAAGCACGGCAATAAAAACGGGGCGTTCATTATTGGACAGTGGACACTGAAAATCAATAGCCGGAATCTGTGGCTTATTTGAACGGTAGGATTGGCGTGTGTTTTCTATGATTATCTATTTGTTATTATCAGTGCTACATAAGGTGGAGTCGTCAGCATGGACATTAATATTCCTTACAGCAGCCGTGTGAATCAGGATTCAACGTCTTGCTTACCGATGCAGTTTCTCTACCGTACCCCCACGGTTTAAGATCAATCACGACTCCCGTCCGATCATATGTCGCAGCTAATCATACGAATCCAGTCCGTGTTTTTGTTTTGCTCGCTTTTTAGAAGTGGTGTGTATGTGTGTGTGTATGTGTGTGTATGTGTATGTGTGTGGTGGAGGGGAGGGGGGTAATTCTCCTTCACTAGTGTCTGGATAAAGAAAGACTAGGTCAGCCATGTGGATGCGTCTGTTGAACAGCTGAAGAGGAGGAGGAGGGGGTTCTACAGAAAGAGAGTGAGATAGAAAGAGCGAACGTGCTGTGTGTGCATATGAAAGAAAGCGCGAGGAGAGAGCGAGGGAGCGCGTGAGTGTGAGCGCGCGCGTGTGTGAAAAAGGAAGCGGAGTCTGTAAACGCCGAACTCACTGATTTCCTACCCTCCACAAACTCAAGCTTTTGGAGTTATTACACAGCGAAAAGGAGGAGGGGGGACCGCATACGTTCAGAAAACGAGTCCCCGGGCGGTCCGAATGCGAATAAATTAGTAAAGCGAGGTCGTCTTTTGTTGAGGCATTTGCCCCGTTTCTCCTCTGTATGGACAGCGGCTCTCTCAGGATAAAGTATCTACGTGATAGTGCTCAGCCCTCGGCTTCTTGGATTTTGGCCCAGGCCGAGAAGTTCGGCTGGGTCATTTTCAACGAACAGACGTGGAATTGTGTTTGAAGTTGTTTGCAGCAGCCCAATAGGAACTTAGATCATCATACTGGCGGGTGAGTAGTGCCTTGGCGACATTGGCTATGTACAAAAAGAAAGAAGACAGAGGGAGTTTAGAGGTCTTGAGTGGGTGGGAAGGTACATGGGGGGATAGAGATGGAATGTTGGCAATTGCTACAGGCTCAGAAGTTGAAAGCAGCAGCCTGTTTTTTTTTTTTATTATTGCATGTTTCACTTTTGCTCTCGCTGTTGAAAGAGACAAGCAGTGTGTAATCTTTTTAGGATGTTTTATGACTTTCTAGTAAGTACTCTATCAAGTTTCAGCCTTCTAACTTGCATCTTCTGTGTAGTTCTTCTGTTTGTTTCCATTGTATTAAGTGAGGAACTCAAGCATTAAGTGAATTATTAATGCTCTGGTAGCAGCATAAATGGTGCATTTAAAGTTGGAGGTGCTGAGGAATGAGGATCTTCAATACATAAGCATGCTGTTTATCTCAGTGTTTAGTATTATCAAACACCATCACTACAGTGTGTTTTCTATGACCCCAATCCTGTGCTTTCCTTCACATGTTGGAAGGGACCTTTTGTTTACTGAAAACCCTGGGAGCAGGGGAGGAGAGCTTTTGGTAGACCTGCCTGACCAGTTGGAGTCTACTGTGGGACAGCCAAGTCTGCCTAACTTCCCTTTGTTAAATTGAAACTCATGAACCATGGCCTGTCATGGGAACAACAAATATGGCCGGTTATGGTCCTCCCAAGCTCATAGTGATGTGTTGTTGGTGAAGAGGGGTTGTACTTTTGGAACAGCGGATCCAAAAGGTTTTCACAGTAATGTCATAGAAGAACAATTTGGGTTCCCCAAAGAACCTTTCAGTGATCAGTTCATAAAAGAAACATTTTTCTTTTTCTTTGGTGTGGTAAACATTTTAATAATCTAAAAACCTTTTCTTATTATGAAGAACGTTTTGAACAATGGAAAGGTTCTATGGATATTTAATGTTCTTTATGGAACTACCATAGATGCCAAGGATATTTATTTTTAAGAGTGAAGGTTGAAAAGTCACAGCTTGCCTTATCTGATCTTGTTCTCCATGCTGTACATGTGGTGGTAGCATCTTGTATATCCTCTTTGGAGTATTGGATACTTGAAAGAACACGTGACTATGTTCAGTTCTTAGGGTTAGCTAGCTTTAAAGGATCCATGCCACTTTTTTTCTCACTTTGCATATGTAAGAGATGTAGCTATTTGTGCTAAGAAGGGCCCACTCTTTTGTGGCCAAAAGTAATCATCCCCCACACTGGGATGTTTTTCCTCCCCAGTTGTGCAGCAACATTGTAATTGGTGTATTTAAAGCTTAGAGGTGGTCAATCACAATGTACAAGTAGTTTTGTAGGTTACCCAAAATTAGAAACCCAACATCAGAGATTAGTGGTCACACCAAAAACACAAAGATTAGGATTAAACATTGCTAAAAGATGGAATTGACCAGTCTGGAGACACACAGACATCAATAATCTGTAATCATAACATCTATGTACAGAGTATCTGTCCTAATCCTTTGGTTCATAGAAAATGGAGAGCGAGAGAGAGAAGAAAAGCTTTTATAAACCCCCGTTACACATGCCATGGCTTTGAGGGTAGCCTGAGGTGAAAGAAATCAAACATTTAGTGAAGCGTCTCCTGCAGAGGAACTAAAGACTACATCAAGGAACAGAATGTTTTCATTGTCTTTTGTTACATTCAGGGAAACCTGTTTGAGCTAGATTACTTTAAAATGCACGGATGGCAAGTTTAATATTTGAAAGCAGCCTGTATGTTTGTAGCACTCATCCGCCCTTTTTTAAAGTGTTGAGTTTTGAATACTGCTAATTAGGCGGCATTATGTGATTTCCTCCTTGTGATCTCTAGTGAATGAGTGTGTTTACACGCAGGTTCTTAACTAGGGATGCTCGTAATTAACTGGTTAACCAACGGTAAGAATATTGACCGATTAATAATATTGGTTAAACGGCTTAAAAAGTAATTTTTTAAAGTAGGCTTATTTTTTACGATATTTTGAAAACTTTTGCTACATGTATAAAATTTAGTTTTTGAATGAAAAAACGGCCCACGCTGAACGACACAGATTGTATTACAGACTCTTTAAATTGAGTAGTGCAACTTTTTATATGTTTGGTTGACTATTTTATTTTGATGTTAAACAGGCTGCGATGTCAAGGTAGCAATGCTAGAACTGATAGGTTGTGTGTGTGCACGTCTGCGCAATCACTTGAATTGTTTCCTTGTAACAGTGGAAACAACTTGGAAACTCTCATTTATGGTCATACAGAAGAGTAAGACATCATTCAAAACTGTAAAGTTACTTTAATTTGTGCACACCCACAATAAAAGCAAAACATTGTGCTTTTGTAAAATAAAGAAAACTAACAGGATGGTGCTTTCTGCCGTCTGTTTCCTTTCTGTGATCTTGTTTTTGGAACGGAACTCGGCAAATAATACTTGTCGCAGTTTATTTTCTTTCATTTTGTTAATCTGTAAATTGTTTAAGTGAAATATTTTGCACATTTATAAATATGATTTTATTTAATTTTTCTCGCTACAGGTGTGTGATGTGACAATGTGTAAATCCTCATGTCCTTTGTGCTGCCATTTGCGCATGAAAAGTTTTACCCCTGGAAAACAAATAGTTATTTTTAATGGGTCACAGACACTACAGGTTAGGGAAAAACATCCCTATTCTTAACCCAATTATGTTAAATAAGCTGACAATGCATATGGTCATGTAAAAGACTCCTTTATCAGAGTTAGGTCACAAATGTCATAAACTGATTGTCACAGCGAGATTTTTGGCCCTTACTTTGATTTCGCCCGGTTTACACATGACATATTATTCAAGTGCGTGTATGTGATGTAACAAAGTCTCCTTACTACGGATGCAAGCGCATCCAGACAGAGCGAGCGTTTCGCGGTAGGGGAGGAAGAAATATATCGCAAACTCAGACTCTTTTTTGCTTGTACTGTCTATTTATTTAACATAAAAAAATGTAGTACTTGGAGTCAGATACACAAAAGATTAGGTGTTGACGTCACTACTGGGTAATAACCTGTTTTTGGCATTGCTGGGTATTGGTTTGCATTTAAGCTGGGACATCATGTTAATTCAGCTGATTAATTAAGCAGATTTTTTTTATGTTATCAGCATATCGGTGTGTATGTAAATGTGCTCAATGACTGAGTTCTCTTGCTCTTTTTAAATGACTGGTGAATACTGTATGTTTTCATGTCCGTTATACATCTTAGTGTCGGGCCTTCATTTGCAGCGTGTGGGTGTATGATTAACTGTGTCATTCTTCTCCCTTAACAACTGCTTGCCTCTTTGCTTGAGCAGCCGAGAATGACTACTAAATGTTTAATGCCTAAGCGCACAATGACATTTAGCCTGTGTGTTTTCCCTGCAAAAAAAAGATAGTTCATCCTTTCGCGTTAAATTGAATTACTCACATCTTCGAGATGCGTTCTGTGTTATCCTCCACCTTAAAAGCATCAAACGGGCGATACTCGGATCAAAGGCGGTGTGGCAGGGCTGACGGAGGGGTTTCTTCATAGAGTGTGTTGTAGCTGATCAGTTGGCGTGCGGTGGCTGCTGAATGTTTGACGGGGCTTGGGTAGGCATGTTATTTAATCTGCTCGCATGATAGAATTGGCTGGTGTTACGTCGCACATTTCTCCTCCGTCTGCCGAGAGAGGCCTCAACAGTGCCGCATCCGTAACGCGGGCCGAGCTATGCAATGTTATGCTTAATGAATTGGAGAAAGGGCAGAGGTAATTAACATCACGTTTTGCATTGCATCGTGGGAAAACCTTCAGCAAAATGCGTGATTGACTGAAAGCTTATTATTAGTCTAAATTTGTTTCTGAAAGAGATTTGAGAACAGCTCAGATTGTTTTGAATGGTCGCCTCGAGCATTTTCAGGTTGGGCTTTGTCTCGGTGAACTTGTAGGTAGACTCTCCTTTGTTTACAAGAATGTGTTGGCACTTTCCCCTTGATAATAGATACAGTAACCACAGGCGCCTTGCTCATAGCCCTAGTGACAAAGAGACCTGACACTGTCAAACTATAAACAGCCCAAGCAGCTGAATTGTCTGAATGCTTCCACAGCAGCAAGTACTAAGAGCAGATTGATATCTGTCTGGTAATAGGCTCGTCTTTGTTTGACTCATTCCTCTGGCTTCAGCGACACTCTCTTTGTCTTATTTGTTGTTCATTCCTCCGTTTAGTCGACCCATGCCCAGGTGGTTGATTTGTAGATGATGAATTTAACCTGATAAACTTCGATCGGTCGGTTTGTGCATTAAACATACATCTTGGGCGAGAATTGGCCTTGTTGATGTCAAATAAATGTAAACCTGAGGAGCGCGAGAAGTTAATGGGTATAATTGAAATTGATATTTTTTTAATAAGCCCTAAAGCAGCTGAGCCCTTTGCTCGAGATGTCTCGCACATGTTAAGTGAGAGGGGACATCTGGACCTGTTAATTCAGCACATGGTCATAAAGTGAGGTTGGGGGTCCCATAGGCCCCACTGTTTTCCTGCTCTGTTAGGGATGTCAGATGGAGTCTTTTATGCCTGCACACCCTTACTAGTATTCACTCTGTCCTTGTCCTTGTAGAGAAACACTCTCTGTGGTGATAAACATATTATAAAAATGCAGTCCTCACTCAAGTGCTTTCATCTTGAAAAGTATGTTGAGTTGAAGCATTTCTCGCTTAGAAAGGATATACATTTCTTAGACTGCTGGAATGAAGCACAATCTGTCCTGCAACGATTCATAAATATCCAAATTTTTTGCAATATGTGTGTTATGGAAATTCTTTCATTATTTTACTCATCGTCATTCCATTCCTACTAAGTATTGTTATCTTTCTTACATGAAACACAAAGGGAAGCAGAATGTCCTTAGGCAGTTTGTCCATACAATGAAAATTGATGCATTTTTTAAATGCCAAGCTCAAAAATACAAAAGTATCATAGAATTTAATTTCTGACTTTCAAACTATCACAATACTGTGATTAATTGTGGTGGACAAGCACTCAAGATCTTTATGTTAGTCATGCTACACTGTTAGTAAGGTCCAGTTGAACCACATCTATCTTAAAAACTATATGCACAGAGAGGAACTATTTTTAGCTGAAAAGATGCATGGGAATGCTGCAAACATAATAAGCCAAGAAATGTCATCTGTATTCAGAAGTCAGGCATGTTGATTTCTTTAGAATAATATTTCATTTTAAAGTATTTTTAATTAATAATGGACTAATCAGCCATTTTAAGGCAGATTGCGGAGTACTTTTCAGTTACATCGGCTGTTCCAGGGCAGGGGATTTGTTTTGGTAATTTTTTTTCCAGGTGATGATTTGTCTTTGTGTGACACAATATGCGTATTGTTCTTTATAAGCCAGGCCTGTTGTTGTCGAATAATGATTGCTTTGATGGATCAAACTATATCTCTGTGAGATCAAATAAACCTTTAGTGAAATCTTTAACGGCTGGCAGAAGAAAACAGCACTCTAGATTTCAGTCCTTGACTCATCCTGTTAGTGTATAAATAGTTTCATTATCAAGTAGTTGAATGTAGGCTATGTGTCCAGAAACGTTTGCGGCTGTGAAAATAATTACCTCATCTAGAGAAATATGAGTGCATGAGGGAAAAGGTTAAGAATGAAGTTATATGCCTGTAATGAAAGACCGTATGATGACAATCATGTGGCCTTATTTCGTTGACCACATATATAAAAAAAAAGTGGTGTTTCAATGTTACGAAGGTTATTTTAATTTTTTTGGGACTCTGTTTTAAAATATATTAAGTATAACAGTTATTTTAAATCGTAATAATATTTCATAATAAAGCGGTATACTATATTTTTTATCAAATAAATGCAGCTTTGGTGAGCATAAGAGACGTCGTTAAGAAATCTTACCAACCCCAAACATTTGAATGATACAGTGTATGTTGTGGGTTGCTTTGAAATAATTTATGAATTTGGAATAATAGTATGAAAAACCTGTATGTTTTTCGGACATCCATTTGCATGCATATCCTCCAATTAAGTGCAAACAGGGCAAAATAGGAAACATCCAACAGTATCACGATGATATCCATTTTAAATGTGTTTTTGACTTGATTAATCCACAGGGTGTTTTAGATGCTGTTGGAATATTGTCTGTCTTTATCACTGTCTTTTAAGTAGGCCAGCCTCAGCACAGGGGTCAATAGCGTGGCCTGTAGGGAATTGTGACTGACTTGTTTGACGTCAAAAGATCGGTTCCCTGAAGCAGCGTAATTAACCTTTTAACAAGAATTTCGTGTGCTTGTTTTCTGTTTATAATGTATTGTTTGCTAACCTTTCCTCTGAAATCTGCCATGATCCATTACATTTTGAAAACAGCTGCAAAGAGGAATGAACAAATTGAATTATTTTCAAAATAGCCTCTATTTTCTGCCACAATATTATCATATGAAAGAATCATCAATGGAATTGCTTTGGATCAGAAATGAGTAACTTGGACATGGACGTCCTTCACTTCTCATTACAGTGTTTGCGTTCGCTGAAAGACAAACACGCTAGCTCATGCCTGCAGACCTGTGTTTTAAATTAAGTAGTTGAGATTTTGTGCTTAGACATCTGAGTGTCTCGTTTTGATCTCCGTTTATGTTTCTAGGAGGTAAACAAAGCAGGTCGCGGGTCTCGCCACCTGCAAACCATTTTCACTTTTAGTCACCCAAGATGAAAAAAAAGAAAGAAACGAGTGACACGTTTCAAACTTTCAAAGGCACCGCGTGACATGCTTGTAGTTTCAGATCTTATTTTGGTGAGTAAACATTTAAAGCAGGTGTATCACAGCTTTATTTATGCATTAAATCTGCTGTTGGCTCTGAATTATACATTAGCCAGTAAATAATGCATCAGCCTCCGCTCCTCAGTGATTACTGGCCAAGATACAAATGGCGAGTTTGATGATGATATCCTCGCTGATCGTTTTAGCTAGTTTAGTATCGGCTCCTGAGGATATTTTCTGCCGCTATTGTGATTGGATGCAATTTGAGTAACGGACACGTCACTGGGAGTTTTTTTGATTGTTTGTTTTATTTATCTCCTGCGGTTGAATGCCCCATCAATAGAATGGATGTAGGAATGTATTTTCTAAACATTTATCCTAGTGAGAAATAATGAAGAGTTTGTCACTTTAAGAGGCTTCGCACATAATTATTGTAGGGCGGCATTAACTAGTTTTTCCTTTTAGCTTGACCTCTGTTTTAACCTGTGCGACTGGGCTGGTGTCATAAGAGCTACTGACACCTTTGATTTGATCCACTTCATTTGTCATCTCTTGCTCAGGAATAATTACAGCAGTGGCAGGCTGAGCCCTGGGGAGCGCTCAAGCTTATGACCTTTTTGTTCCCTTAAACATGAGCCAGAGACAAAGGCGCAGAAGAGCTGGAGTTGTGATTAGGAAAATAATGGCTCTGACAAGTTAGAGATTAAATTGTAAACAGGCCGCGAGACATATCAATACTTGCTGAGGTAATTGATTTTGCTACCGCGGTTTCACTGGCCGTAACCGGCTGTTAACGCCGCATTAATGAACGGGGGATTTCAGATCGAGGTTAAAACCTCGCCGTACACTGAGACCTTTGCTGTTTGTTTACCCTTGTTGGAGCAGGCTGCGTATTTGTCGTAGCCTTTCACATCATCTTCGATTACAATAAATCAATGAGACCTGAATGGTAACGTTTGAAAATTACAAGCTTGTTGTGCCGTGTGTCATTGGAGGACAAAAAGGAGCGCAGGGGGGTGGAAACACAAACTGTGGTCATAGAATCAGCTCAGTGCTCCTGTTCTTCATCAGAGTGAAGTGGCTCCATCAGAGCAGGAGGGAAATTATACTCTATTGTGGCAATACACCACAATCCCACTCCATTCGCCATTAAGCAGAGCTATTGAATATTTACATTCCCACTTGATAGCACTACTTTCTATCAGGGATAGGACAGTTATTGCATCCATTTAGAGACATTTGAAACTCTCTTTTCCTTATCAGATCTCAATTGGTTATGTTTGTGAGAATCATTAAGATAGTGTATTATTCATTCGCCATTAGATTCTACTGTATTTACTGTAGTGGAAAAAGTGAGTATGTGTCTCTGCACTTCAGAGCCCACAGGGTTATGCAGGATCATGGCTTTCGCAGGGTCACGGTGCGGTTCACCGTCGGGCCAGTGTTAGTCATCTGTGTGACACATCATCAGTTAAATACACCATGACCTCTCCATTCATGTAAAAATTAGATTACACTGTTCTGGCTGCTCTACTACAGTAAACTACAGCCATTCTTCTGTATTAACGTAAAGTAATGCAGTGTTTACCTAATAGTAGTTTTAAAACACAGTGCATTAAGTGCAGTATCTGTAAAGCATACAAAGATGCAAATGATTGTATGCTGAGAAATAGGGTGGAGTTGTGAATGATTCATGATTTTAAATTTTTTTTTACAGCTTTAGAAATCGTGTGTATGTGTGTTTATAAGTCAAGTCATAAGTGTGTGTATATATACTCACTCTCTCTATCTCTATATCTATCTATATATATCTATCTTAGATATATACATACACACATATATTTATAGAAAGAGAGAATTTTATGTATTTCCACGTGCAGTTGGCTGTGTGTGAACTAAGGTATTCACTAAAGTTCATTAGATCTCTTTTCTTGTCTTGTGGAGAGCTACTAGCCCATGTGTAGAGGCTCTGTTTGGAATTCAGCCTGTCCGATTTGAACTGCCATTCCTCTGGCAGGCCATTCCCTATTGAGCCTTAAATGTTTTTTTTGTCCATCCAAGAATACCTGTGAAGTACTGTAGGTCGGTCCTAGAAGCTTTTGAAGCATGCAGGGTCCACTAGAGATGCATTCACACCCAACAGCAACCACCCACAAGGCTGAGGCATGAAATCTTTTCATCATTATATGCTGTAAGATGCCAAATTCAACCTGAGCCAAACACTCACACAAGCAGCAGCAACAAGCAGAGGTGCTGCTCAAATTTATGTTTGATTTGCTATGAACAACGATTCCATATTTGGCAAAGCTAAGTATCCTATTTTGTTTCAGCTTGGGTGTTCATTTGTTGTGTCAGGAATACTTCCTCTGGCCCGGCCTCTTTAACTTTCTCTACAAAGGAAGGGGTCTTCCTCAAATCAAGTGATTTCATCCTTTTGGTATTTAAAAAAAGATTTCCATCTTGATAAAACCAGCAGAGCGCCTTTTCCTTTGGTAATGTGGGCACTGTTTCAGTCCCGTCCTGTGTCAATTAAAGGAGCTTTTCTAGATAATCTGTTTGAATAAACGTCTCTGTTGCATATAGGGGGAAATAAAGGGTTAAAGACATGGGAAATGGGTGGAGGGGGAGGGTTGAAAAATTTGGATTCCTAAGTGCTTATCACCTCAGTACAATCCGCCACTCCGCAAGGATAAATATTTAATGACGGGGAAGCTGAAATAGAGCCCTAACAGACTGGGGAGAAATGGATCTGCTATTTATACGTTATACAGTTCCATAAACCAAAGGAACGGTTAGATAGCCCAAGGTTATTAGTGTACGTGCTGTTGATTCATTCACGTGTTTGTCTTTCTGAGAATCGCCTTGTATATTCAAAGGGAATTTGGTATTGTGCCTTGGCACTGGCTTGTAAAATGGCTGCAGAGAGTCTTGTGGCTTGAAGCGAAGTGTTGTAAGATTATCCTAATATTTGTCTGATTCCTTTAACAATTTATCAATTGACAAAGCTCACAGTCTTGAGTGTTTCTCAATAGCGAATATATAATCTTTCCATTCCCATTGGCTTGAATAGTTAATGAGTATAGTTGTTGGCAACTGCTTTTACTGAACTTAGTTTATGTAGTTTTTTGTTTTGCAACCGAAGCACAAGCCACTAGGGATCTACTCTGGATACCATTAAATATTCACTTGAAAAAAATAAAACTAGTTATTGCCTGAGTCATGGTGTTACACCGAGACTGTGTGGAATGTTCTGGAGAGCGGCAGTGTTTTGACAGTTGTGCATCACTATTTCTATGGGTCATTCAAATGTCATTAGAAGTGGAGTGGTGCAGCCGTTGCCAAGTTGAAAAACGATCCTCCCCACGTTGTTTATACTAGCAATGATTTGGGCCGTTTTAGTGCAATCGAACAGATTCCAAAACGCTTGCCGAATGAACACAATGGATTACATTGTGGACAGAATGTTTCCATTGTAGAGATGCAACTCTCTCAGGCACTTCCGAATGGCTGGATTGGATTACCGAACCCTTTTCATGGTCGGTTTAGATGACTGCTGATCAATGGGGCTCTTAGCTTCAAATCTAATTTGTTTTTGGGCTCACTTGGTAATGCTGATCACAGATTATTCCTATATAAAATTAATCAGGTTACTGATGTATTTTTTTCAAACCGCTTGGATTCTCATAGACATTAATTGCAGGAATTCCACATTCATTATTGAATTTTTGATCTGCTGTTGCTGCAGAGGGTTAGAGATGTACAGCATGCGATGGCTCCATAGAGCGATGTGTTATCTTTGCTCAACAGCTCATTAAGATGCTCGGCTTTGTAACAAAGAGTAAATCTTCATCAAATTGTGTTTTTTTTTCAGAAGATAACCAGACAAAATGCAAACAAAAATGGCTGTGTAAGGCTTTACTAATAATTAAAAAGTCCTTTTGAATGGGATACATAATATTTCACTTGATATCGAAAGAGAACTCTTTGATTTAGAGCATGTCTCGTTGTCGCTCTGTTTTCCGCCATACTGTTAGCACAGCTAAGGGGATGCAAGGTAGAAGGAACCTATTTAACAGCGTGATGCATGAGGGGGACTGGACATCCACGTAAAGGAGCGGCTGAAAGAAAGATCGGAAAAGGTCAGGCCACATTTCATTTCAGCCGAGCTTTTTATTAGCTCTGCCCAGTATGCAGTTTGGAGGAAAATACAGTTGCTCAGCAGTCAATGGACTACTCATTTAGATTGACACATGTGTATACACTTGGATGAATGTGGCTCTGTGCTGAACATGCTTGCTCTGTTTATGAGCTTACTCGTGCATTTGCAAGCTATTTTAACTTGGACCCGCACAAACCTTCCCCCTGAGGTTTATTCCTTACCGTGCTGTGGAAGGAATTGTAATGCTCACTAAATAGTGCGAAACCTGTGTACGAGTTGCCGAATAATACTGTGATCATTGCACACTGTTAAAACCTATAAAATTGACTATTTCCAGTACCTTTACACTGTCTGATTCAGCTCTCTTGGGAAATGGAGGCTCTGTGCAAAGAAGTGGCAGGAATTCCTGTTCACTAATTTGGAAAATTGTAACAGTGTTTTTTTTTTACTTCCAGCTGTAATAAAGGTAATTTGGGGCTTTTATTTTTCTTCAGGCTTGTTAGGGATAGTGCACACAAAAAAACCCTTGACTTGCTTTCTTTCTTGGAACTTGGAAGATATTCTGAAATGTATCATTGTTTTTTTTTGTTTGGTCCAAACAGTGGATGTCATGTTAATATGAACTATTTGCAAGTTGATAAAGCTTTAAATTAATAAAGTAAACAATCTCTCTCTCTCTCTCTCTCTCTCTCTCTCTCTCTCTCTCTCTCTCTCTCACTCTCTCTCTCCTCTCTCTCTCTCCTCTCTCTCTCTCTCTCTCTCTCTCTCTCTCTCTCTCTCTCTATGCATGTTTGTATATATTTTCTCTCTCTGTCTCTGTATGTATGTATGTATGTTTGTATATATTTCCTCTGTCTCCTCTCTCTCTCTCTATGCATGTTGTATATATTTTCTCTCTCTGTCTCTGTATGTATGTATGTATGTTTGTATATATTTCCTCTGTCTCTCTCTCTCTCTCTATGCATGTTTGTATATATTTTCTCTCTCTGTCTCTGTATGTATGTATGTTTGTATATATTTCCTCTCTCTCTCTCTCTCTCTCTCTCTCTGTATGTATGTTTGTATATATTTCCTCTGTCTCTCGCTCTCTGTCTCTGTATGTATGTATGTTTGTATATATTTCCCCTCTCTCTCTCTCTCCTCTCTCTCTTCTCTCTCTCTCTCTCTCTCTCTCTCTCTCTCTCTCTCTCTCTCTCTCTCTCTCTGTATGTATGTTTGTATATATTTCCTCTGTCTCTCGCTCTCTGTCTCTGTATGTATGTATGTTTGTATATATTTCCCCTCTCTCTCTCTCTCTCTCTCTCTCTCTCTCTCTCTGTATGTATGTTTGTATATATTTCCTCTGTCTCTCGCTCTCTGTCTCTGTATGTATGTTTTATATTTCCTCTGTCTCTCGCTCTCTGTCTCTGTATGTATGTATGTTTGTATATATTTCCCCCTCTCTCTCTCTCTCTCTCTCTCTCTCTCTCTCTCCTCTCTCTCTCTCTCTCTCTCTCTCTCTCTCTCTCTCTCTCTCTCTCTCTCTCTCTCTCTCTCTCTCTCTCTCTCTCTCTCTCTCTCTCTCTCTCTCTCTCTGTATGTATGCATGTTTGTATATATTTTCTCTCTCTGTCTCTATGTATGTTTGTATATATTTCCTCTCTCTCTCTCTCTCTGTATGTATGTTTGTATATATTTCCTCTCTCTCTCTCTCTCTCTGTATGTATGTATGTTTGTATATATTTCCTCTGTCTGTCTGTCTGTCTCTCTCTCTCTCTCTCTCTCTCTCTCTGTGTATGCATGTATGTTTGTATTTCCTCTGTCTGTCTCTCTCTCTCTCTCTCTCTCTGTCTCTGTATGTATGTATGTTTGTATATATTTCCTCTGTCTCTCTCTCTCTCTCTCTCTGTATGTATGTTTGTATATATTTCCTCTGTCTCTCTCTCTCTGTGTCTCTGTATGTATGTTTGTATATATTTCCTCTGTCTCTCTCTCTCTGTATGTATGTTTGTATATATTTCCTCAAGGAAGTAAATATTTTAGGTCAAAGAGGTTCATCTTATGAAAAAAAAAAAAATTGGGAATCCCCCTTTTAAGCTATCCATCAGCTCTTTTACAATAATCACACTATAACCTGGTGCCTCTGTGAAACGTTTTGACTTCAAATGCGCTTGCTCGACTAGAAAAGCCACGTTGCATGAACGGCAGACCCCCGCTCTCCTCTCCCGCCTCCCACCATGCTTTGTTGTAAAACACCGGGGTGTTTTAAGAGTCTGTGTTGTGCGAAGGTACCAAAATGCTGCAAGCGGTAATCTAATATATTACGGCTGTTTTTCCAAAATGATGAAAAATCATCAGGCTTGTGTTTTCTGGAAGCCTCGTAACACTATCAGTTAGGGATAAAGTCTCCATTTCACACATGAATGCGTTACGAGTTAATCTCCCGCCTGCCACTGTACACTGCTTTAAACACAACCCTGAACCCGGAGAGCAGTGGCAGCCTGCTGTTTAGATGCCTCCCTCTGGTAAACACTTGTTTTTTTTGTTTTTTTTTAACAGCTGCTCTTTTACGTCACTACATGTTTAAAATAAAAAGCAGCAGGTCTGGTGTGTATATAGGTTGATAAGTGTGCACTCTTCCTGGGAGCTGCGCGCCGCACTAAAACGGCAGAATGGTAATAGTTCTAGTCAATGCATGTTTTATGAGCTGTCCAGAGAGGAGAGGGAAGCTCTGATCCTGCTTGTTTCAGCAGCGTTTTCATTACCCTCCAGTCACTTCCCCTCCTGCCTGCTGCTCCAAGGCAAGGAAACAATCTCAAATCATTTTTACAGTGCTGCACATTTGGACTATACTGCATCAGTATTATAGAGAGCAGTGATTTGATATTCCTCCAAACATTTGAGCATCCTGTCTTCTCAAAGATGTCACGGATGACAAAGGTTTGACACCGTAGGATCTCTCAGGCAGACTTTTTTTCATCCGCTTTAAACAACAGTGTTTTGTGTGGCTTGCAATGGAAATGGGACTGGAAAGTTTATATTTATATTTGAGCTGAGTTGCCTTAAATGGAGAGGTGGTGTAACAAAGAGGGTGTTATTCAGACTAGAGCCTCTTAAAGACTGTCAGGCTGTGGGTTTGGAGAGGTGGCTCATCCAGAAACAAAAGCCGCTCCTAATTAGTGGTAATACCGTCCTGTGGTATCTGGGGTGGAGGTGCTTTTGGCAGAGCCGTTACGCGTGTTTTTGAATGCCCGGCTTGTTCGAGAGACCATCTGCCGCCGGTTGCCAGTGTAAAAAAAAAAAAAAAAAAAAAAAGCGCCACTGCTAGATAACTAAATAATTTAGTCTGAAAATGGTCTGACGCATTGACCTAATGGCATCGCCGCTGCGGCCTCATCATCTTTAACCTTATGTTCTCGAAGATGAGTTTGGAATAACGTTGCAGCGAGAATAAATGAGGTCCTGAACAATAAGCCTGAGCTGAGATTTCTCCTCCAGGCCCTGTGTTTCATGTGATGATTAGTTGGGAGTTGGGGAGTGTGACGCAAAGCTGAGCCCCCCCTCTCTGTGGGTGTCTGTCAGGACCAGTGCTTCCCTGAGACCTCCCTGCTTTCACTGTGAATGAGGCTCAGGCTGAGCTGCCATGAGGCTTTTGATCAATTGACTACATTTAGATATCTTCTTTTTAGGGCTGTCACTAACGATTATTTTGGTAATTGGTCGATTATTTTGATGATGACTTGAGTAATCAGATTGTTTTTGTGTGGTAACAAAAATAGACCTAGGCAAAGACCTAAGCCTTTAAAAAGACTTGAAATACATATATAATAAGTAAGGGATAATGCACATCCAGCTGGTTATCACATAAAAAACCCAGACAGGACGATAAGAACCCTGACGCAAAGCGGAGGGGTCTTGCATCACTCTGAAGAGGTTTATTCTGAGATACCCAGATGACATAAATAATTGTACACAAAATATTGATTTGATTTTTAATATTTTATTAGCTCATCAAACACACAACTTCCATGAAGGAAACCTGTTACTAGCAAGCGTATAGCGCTGACTTCAGTTGCCTGGGTGACCATGTGCTGTCAGTTTTTACTGGTTGTTATCGGGGGATAAAATACCCCTGGATGACGCGATTGACCAATCAGAATCAATTATTCCACAGAGCCGTGTAATAATATAATGCAGTATACAACGACATATAATGCACTATACAACGACGGCGACGCCATACAGGCGTCGTTGCTGCACAATCTGAATCTTTTGATACAGTGAATGGGCTTTTGTAAACTGCTGCATTCGCATTAGATTCATTGTATTGTGAATCAAAGCATATCAGAGAAGGTGGTGTAGTGCAATGTTAATATCTTCTCTATCTAGGATAGATTTAGAAAGTGACGTATGTGTTTATCTGCCATTGATTGAGTATTGATCGCATATGCTCGGGAGAGGCCAAGCCAAGAGCGTGTCTTCTGCAAACACTGGATCGGCGGTTATTCTAGGTTTACCCACCTTAAATACTACCTCAAAATATGTATTGATCATTTCATATGCATAACCTCATTCCCTTTTTATTGAATGTGAAGAGACATTACAGCTTTCTTTGTATCAATAATTACCTTATATAATTTGGCCACTGGTAGGATATTTTAAAGGGATAGTTCATGTAAAAAAAAAATCATTTATTCAGACTCTTGTCGTTCCAAACCTTTTGTGACTTTCTTCTTTGGAACACAAGGTATTTTGAAGAAAAAAAATTGTCCATACAATGAAAGCCAATGGTTTCCAAAACAGCACTGAACCCAATTGACTTTCATTGTATGGACAAAAAAATTCTTCAAAATATATTTTGTGTTCCGCAGAAGAAAGAAAGGCATACCGGTTTGGAACAACATGAATGTGGATAAATGGTGACGTGATTATTATTATTTATTTATTTTCTGTGAACTATCCCTTGTCTTGTTCTTGTGTTCGCACTTCTCCAGTGTTGATGCTCCCTTTAGAAATGCTCGTTGGCTACACGACCAGGCTAAAAGCACAGTGATGGACTGTCCAGACGTTCCCCCCACCCTTTCTGCCACACGGACAAACTAGTCTGAAAGCCCTCAGTGTGGTTTGCACTGTTTGTGGCTTACAGTGTGAAATGAAGTTACTCTCAGGCACGATGCTGATAATAGACACAAGTGCTGATGGGGAGCCGGCCCCTACGGGAATTGTGCAGAGGGAATACACACTCGTACACAACCACTTACTCACATACTCGGATTGCTTGGAGCCTAGCCTTCAGCCTCTGGTTTACTGACTCCTCAGGGCTCAGATTAGCCCCTTGATTTCAGTATATAAATCATCAACGTGTGTAGTTACATGCTACAGAGATGCACCAAATTAATTTCCAGCCAGTGTTTTGCGTAAAGATGCCCTCATGAGATCTTAATCCGACAGTATATTAAAGAAGAGTGGTAGATGTTGATTAGATAACATAAACATTATCCTGAAACGTATAAGTGCATATATGAAAGTATTATTGCTATCATATCAAATCAGGTCTCTGGGGTTTATTTTATTAGCATATATATTATGTATTAGCCTTATAAGCATATTGATATTGCTAACAAGATCTCAGAAGTCACAAAAGTATGTTTGTTCATGAAGGCTACATTAAATGTGCAATAGGTGATCTGGGAAATGACCTGGCTTTAGCCTGCTAGCATCGAAAGCATACAATCCCCCCCTCCCTGCAAATCGCTGTGCGATTTCCAAAGCCAGGCCTCCTCCAAAACACATGAACGCGCACAGACCAGAAGCGAGATGACCAGACAATGTAATTGGATTATATCATGTGTCATTCACCGGTGAGAAAACTTTACAGGACAGTGAGTAACAGTACTACAATAACGAACGTAAACGACTGTTTGCCTGCCATTCTCGCTCTGTCTGCACAGTGTATGTGAACGTGCTGATGACGTATGATGTTTGCGTGAACAGGCTGTGCAGTGGTATGCAAACACACGTTGACTGACAGATAACACGTGTTCACATTTTATGGTCCTACACCTTCCACAGACGATATATATTTGTAAAAATACATTTAGACCGATTAACATTAGGATATGAGGAGCCTTTCAACCAGCATAACAAAAAATGTTTCTGTAGAGAATCACCTATTCCAACTTTAAAGGAACAGAATGCATAGGAGTTAGGCTGTGTGTAATATGAGTCTTTATAGAGTTATGCTTTGAAGGAAGGCCTTTTCTTTCATTATTTAACTTAATGGAACAGGCTGTGGTAATGCTTAAAGATCCATCAGCCTGTCTACACAATTTAAAACTCAGTAAAAACAGTTCCTGTGTGGAGAGGGCCCTCCACCGTACTACACGTCCATATCAATAAAGTAGACATTTATTGAGGAGCACTGAGTAATTGTTGGGAATAGTCAGTAGTGGCCATTAAGATTTAGAGTATGCTACATTTTTGTCAGGACAATCTCTTCCAGCAGGAACCGTTTCAGAATAAATGTGTGCCATCAGATAAAGATGACTGCTATTAGCAGGCCGATGGTGTGAGTCAGGAATTTCAGTACGGATTATACATGCTTGTTCTGTGTGATCATGTGAAACTATTAGAATTGAACTGCTGCAAGTCATAATTTTACACAATACGGAGTCAGTGTGATGCTTTCATCAACAATAACTAAAATCTGGTGGAGAGTTATCAAATGGATTTCTGTGTTTTTTGTTGTTGTTTGAGTTCTGCTTCAGATGTCTGTATTTATTTATTTATTTCTTGAGCTTTTTGCTCTGGCAAAATAGATTGAAAACAGCTTTGTTGAAATCAGAGTAGCTCTCTTGGATGAGCTTCGAACAAGACATTTGTCTGATAAATCTCAGTTACTCGTATTGCAGATAATGTTTTGTTTGATATGTTCCAAGGCTAATCTCGCTCGCCGAAAACAATTACATCAAACGTGTATTTCACAACTTCCATCTGGAAAGCTTTCGGTAATTCTCGCCAGTCAAATGTCTGCATTTTGTAATACACTGTTTGAAACCAGTGATCGGGGATCTCCCAAAACATTTCCATATAAGCGTGTCGCTCACTCTCTCACTGCTGTCTGCTCATTGACTTTATGTATCATAAACATTCTTCGACTAAATTTGCAAATGAATTACAGTTGGAACGATGCAATCATTTGTGTGGAATGCGTCGAAGCGTCACACTTTTTACGTTCATCCCTAATCCAGTCACACAAAACTAGACCAAATGCTAATGGCTAGTATGGCAGCGCCGCTTACTATGTTTGTCTTCATGCAGCATTATGTTTTTTACAAGCGTGATAACCGCATTTTATAACCGTACTGGCCCCTGCACGTTTTCAAGACTCACAGCTGCATTTTTGACAACCCCGCGCTGAATGAATGGAACCGCACTGGACAACTAGTTGTCCCCCACGTCATATAATGTAAGAGTCACACTGAACTGTATAGTCATGATGGGTTTAGTTTACTCACGGAGACAGAAATTATTTAGGCGCGTGTCTCAAACATACTCTCTGCACTCTGTAACAAAGCATTAAAAGTCATTTTTGGTTGCTTAAAATAACTGATGGATAAACTTGCAGCTCGATTGGACTCATTTGTTTAATAACACGCTGTCAATTGTGATAACATTTCTTGGTGTTATGGACATCGCCACTTAATACTGTCACTAAATATGGTTGTGTCTTCAGCTGTTCCTTCATACAGATGTATTCAAGCGGATACTTTAATCTGCTGAACGAAAGAAACATTTCAAGACTCACCTTGCTGTCAATCTCAAACAGTGACATTGAATGCAGCCATCATGGTCATTTGTATTACTGATAGATGCCTTTTAATTCTTGCCAATTTGTTTTTACATTGGTATTTTTTATTTTTTATTTTATGAAAACATGTTTAAAGATTAATGGCAGTTTACGGTTATTTATTGGTAGGTTAACTAAAGGGTTAATCAGAAAATAATGAATCGATTATCAAAAATAATTGTTCGTTACAGCCCTAAAATGAAGCACCTGGCAATACGGGTGTCTTGGGGAAATAGCATTTGTGTTGCCTGACCCTTTATTGGCTTTTGCCTCAAATCACAGAGATGAATGCGTCGGCCTATTGGCGTAATAGGAGAGTGATTTAGGATGAATAAAACATGCAGCATGAAAGAGTAATGTTGAAAAAGGAGTGTGTTTTGTAATAGAGCCCTGCTGTGTGCCCATTGTGAGGTGATGTGTTAATAGTGGCAGAGCAACTGTGTGGTTGGAGGGGTGAGAAGGTCTAATTTATCCGCTGCTCTGAAGGAGAAATGTATTTTTATTTAAAACCTCCTGGCTCACACCCCTTGACTTCATTGCAGTAATGGAAATGGTAAAATAGGTGCTGTTGGCTGAGACCCCTGAAGCTTTTTTTTATACCGGCTTTCACAAATGGCTGATTTTTCTCCCTCCCTGCCTCTCTCCCTCCCTTTTCCATTAAGACAGCTGGTATCTTTCAAAAGGTCCTGCTCTGGTGATTGATGTGTAATGGCTTCAAGCCTCACCTGCCCCACAGCGCGTTATTCATCTGTGGGTAGTGTTGAGGGGAGTACTCGCCATTGCTTAATTGGTCCTGGTCACCATTCAGACGCCACATGAACTGATGCATTGTTGCTGGTCAGTGTTGTAAACCTCACTGCAGCCGCTGCCTATGACTGGTTGCTAATGCTCCTGTTGGTATAAATAACACACTCTTTACATGTGAGAAGGTGTGGATCGCTGAATTTTCTGCAGTAGTAATTTATTAATCATACGGCACAAGGTTGTGCAATGCTCGTCTAATGGAGTCGAGATGCAGGAAGGTTTTTTATTAGGGATGCACTATCACTTTTTCAAGAACGAGTCTGATACTGATACTTTCCTTTTTGGTACTTACCGATACCTGTATTTTCACTGCATTTGTAATTTTTAAATATATTGTGTAGAGAAACCAAAAGAACATGGATCATATTAGTTTTTTCTGCTGAACACAAAAGAAGATATTTTGAAAAATGTCTGTAACCAAACAGTTGATGGACCCCAATGACTTCCATAGTAGGAAAAAAAAAATACTATGGAAGTCAATGGGGTCCATCAACTGTTTGGTTACAGACATTTTTCAAAATATCTTCTTTTGTGTTCAGCAGAAAAAAGAAATTCATACAGGTTTGAAACAACTTGAGGGTGAGTAAATGATGACAGAATTTTCATTTTTGGGTGAACTATCCCTTTAATTTGATTAGCAGCTATATATTTCCTTCAGTTATGTTCATTCTTATTTAAGCCTACTAAAATGTATTGCATGAGCTTCTGCTACTATCATATTTTATCTATCATTTGATAGCACAGCGCATATGTATAGCTGCTCCAGAAGGGCTCAGTGCTAAGGATTGGGTCAGTGGATCAAATGTTTAGATAGATACCAGTGAAATATCACAATTCTTTATTCCAATTTTGATTCTACAGCAAAAGCTACTAGCCTAATTAATGTAAATTGAAAACATTATTAAAGACAAGAAAGCAGTCAGTAATAAAATAACAAGTAATCAAATTACAAATAGCACAAATAAATACAATAGAACAAAGAGTCTACAAATGAAATAAACAGTGTTTTTGGGGGGTTTCGGGTAGGTCTAACAGTAGTTTTCAGGTACAGAAATCGAATAAAATAATCAAATGTGAAATAACACTGCATAGTGCTGGGCGGTGTACCGGTTCATACCGAATACCGGTGTTTATTTTTTGTTATGATATGAATTTTTAAAATACCGCAATAAAATAATGTATGTCGCATTAATAACGATCGGAACGCGGCACGGTCCTTTTTCACTGTTGCACTGTGGTGATGCACGTGTTACTAAGCGTGACTTTGAAGATGGATAGGTTAAACTATAATTGATAGCTGTCAAATTATATTACAGTGTTTCCCATACATTGGTTCACAATATCAACACAGCCTTTTGTAAAATCTATTTGTGGTTGGCATTGACATCAATGATCGTCGTTGAATAAACATGAGCACTGCACGTTTCAAAATCAAAACGTGGCGCGAGTGTTTTTATATGAATGTATCTGAAGTGAACTGACGGTCTTTAGAAAAGTTTCTTTGTTATTACGATTGAATCTTTCTTTATCTTTCCTGATAAAGCAGCGTTGATGAGCGTTGCTGCTTTGTGTACAGCCGTTACCGGGGAAACCGCCAGTGTTGCCAACTATTTTCAAAGGAAAGTAGCTAACGCCTCCCCTAAAAGTCGCTAAATGTAGCTAGATGACGTCATACGTCAATTAGCATATTCATGACGTCATCACGGCGTACTTGCGTTCTGCCTGCCTAATGTTTTTTCTCGTTAAAATCATGCTCACATACTGTATTTTAATATAACACACTATAATATAATATAATATAATATAGCCGAATGTCCAATAAAGCTGTTTAGACAATACAACGAGTTGCTATTGAATGACTATTTTTTATATGTGTAAAATTATCTGAATTGAGAGAGTTCGGGAACTGGGTGAACTAAAGCACTGTGATAGTGAGTATTACAAGTGATAAGCAGAAGTAATAAAATAAAATGGTCAAACTAAATTCTTTAAATATAAAATAAAAGATAAGTGATAAGTCCGTGGAAACAACACTGCTCATTCACGTCTGTTCCGTCCGTGCTGCTGCTCCTCTCTCAGCCATTCACTGAACAGGGTGGACGCAGAGAGAGGTGTGTGACGGCAAGGAGAACGCAAACCTTGCGCTCTCAGGACTGTGCTGGCAACATTTGGAGGTTACTGAGGTTTGTCCAAAAAGTAGCTAGATTTGTCGCTAGTCGCTTTTTTGAAAAAATTTCGCTAAAGGGGTCTGAAAAGTCGCTAAAAATAGCGACAAAGGCGCTAAGTTGGCAACACTGGAAACCGCTATTTCTGCCGCTCCTAAAGCGCCTCCTGCTGGCACCTCTTTGTAAATAGCCTTGCAAACCTGTATAAATACTAGTGCGGATTTTTTTTCTACAATATTCACTCATGACAGTAAAATAGGGCATTCTAAGTCAATCTACTGCAGTATTTCCTCTCTCACTCAGTGAAAAATGGGTTTTACACCCAGTCATGCTAAAAAAAAAAAAAAAAAAAAACGTCATATACCGTGAAACCGGTGTAATTTAGAAAAATACCGTGATGTGGATTTTTGGTCATACTGCCCAGCACTAACACTGCATATTCATCACTGTATAAATAAAAAATAGATGGATCTTTATAAAGTTACAAAAGTTAGGCCCTATTCAGTCAAGAGAAGTGAGTGATTTTGTCCTTTGTTTGGTTAACATTAAAACAGAGCAGCAGGTTTATTAGACTGCTGCCCCTTTAAGACCGAATGCACGGATCCAATATACTGTTGCACATTTTATTTCTCAACTGTCTAAGTTCACTTAAGATATATCCGACTATGTTTACTAGGATACTTGCCAAGGCGTTCGTTTTTACATAATTTAGTCTGAATTCGTCCGTTCAAGCACAAGACGTGAAAGAGAATTCAATTCAGTTTTTGCGCGGTGTCTGATGCCCAGCTTTCAGGGTGCAACGCTTCGGATGTTTGCGCACAGAAAATGTTGTGATTACTGTACCTCCTTCCTGTAATAATGTAGGGAACATCTTGTTACACATAAATCAAGTAGCAGTTCATGTTTTACTTGCATAGCCTATACGATTTAGTTCTAATCCAAATGATGCATGTGTGCTGAGTGAACTATCAGCAACCAAGAGCATTCAACAGAAGTTCTCTCTCTCTCTTTCTCTCTCTCTCTCTCTCTCTCTCTCTCTCTCTCATATCAGTTAACGTTAATAATACATGCCTCGTTTTACTTTAATTTCCATATTCGACTGAACTACAAACTTTCCACTGATATCTGTGAAAAAGGGATGCGCTCGGCCAGCTCGCACGTCTGTGCTGCTGCATGTTCAATCCACTGCTTGTTTTTCCACTTATCAGCTCGCGCTCCACAGCTATATAAGCGTTACTATATTTTGTTTAATATTCCACTAATTAGATACATTTACTTCATAGACAGCCTTCTCTTTTATCCTTTATACTCTCTGTTGTTAGTGTTTCTTTGTCTGGACACAAACACTGTACACACGCTGCATGGTATCGGTTATTGGTATCGGAGCATTTTAATGAATACAAGTACATGAGCGCAGTATCGGGCCCGATACAGATACTAGTATCAGTATCTGTGCATCCCTAGTTGTCATGACACCTTAATTGTCTTGTAATACTGTTCTGGAAAAAAACAATTAATAACCAAATACTATCATAAGGTGCTGCCTCCAAATAAAGGCTTATTCGCTGGACTTCAAACTCGCTTGTTCAAAGCATTTGAGAACCACACACTTTTTCAATGTAGTGCTTGTGTGATTTCTTTTTTTCTTCCTTTTTTTCTTAGATAATGTATTATATAATTTATTATTATTTACTTTTGTTTACATTTTTAATCAGTTACAGTTCTAATTTTATGTACAGCTATTTATAACTTTTGAAAGCTAGTATACATTATATTTTCTCATCCAACAATTTGAGATTGACTGACTGTCTAGATTGTACATCTCATTGTATTTAAGCGCCCATAATGCAATAGTTGTTTTTTTTGGGTGAAAAAATATGATGTGTTTTGATGATCTTGCGCTCTGGCTGGCTGTATTTGAACACCAGAATGTATCCTATTTAAACGCCCCCTAAGAAACATGTCTGATGAACCCTGATTGTGCAGGACTTCTAATTGTGCAGGACTTCTTCACTGATCGTTTAGTTGACACGACATTTTAGCAACCCACTGTCTAGTTGATTTTATGGTTTATGTATGTATGTAGGTGTGTGTTTTTGTATGTTCAGGCAGGCGGTCAGCATGGTAACTCATCATGCGTGATTAATCAGGCCGTGACGTGGCGGCACAGCTCTGTAATCAGTCTGTAGTGTTTGAGGTTGATGAGGGGAGCAGCTGCCCCGTCAGTTGCCGTCTACTCAAGATGACAGGCTGTCACTGACAGGGCTGCTTGTCAACTGCACCAGTGTGCCTGTCATAAGCCATTTCTCTTCATTTTTATACCTGCTCTATAAACACACCTCTCACACTGACAAACAGCCCAATTCTGTCCTGCTGCTGTCCTCCCGCAGGCTCCTCACATTTCCAAATTCACTCGCTGTTGTCAGGTTTAGCTGCACTAGAGGCTGTAATCTTTAGTTTCCCGTTTAACTGAAGAGGGGGAAAGCGGCGTGGACTCTTTCAAGTGCACTTCATTGTTACGCAGCCATTTCATGCTCTCATATTAGCGGCCTTGTTTTGTTTTTCACTTCTCACTTTTCGGCCAATGGAAGATTGATCTTTATTTTCATGAATGTTGACTTAAAAGAGGCAAGTAGCAGCGAGCGTTGTAAAAACAGGATTTGATCCAAAGCTGTTTTCTGTCTGAGTCTCTTGCCAGGTTTCTTCTCCATGCCTGTCTGTTCTGATTTCCACGGGTGATCGCTGTGCTAGCTGAGGTAGGGCCGCCTCTGGCCAGGCTGTAGTTGCCTGACCAGCATGCACAACCAACAACCAACAAACACTGTGGCCTGGAGGGAGCACTAGGTCTTATTCCAGTCTAATGTATTACTTGTAAGAAATTCTATTCTCGATAGCCTTAGCTGGCTAGTTGTGCAAACGTCTATATAAGCCTAATATCCTGTAAAACGTGCAGCTGAGCCTGTTTGATAATGCAGTGGGGAATCCTGTTTAGGCCACTGTGCAGGGAAACATAGTGGCGCTTTTCATCGCCAGGCAGAAATGAGCTGGGGAATAGAGCAGGGAGCTTGAAGTTTGTGCTTTTTTGATATAGCTTTGCTCAGAGCTCTCCTGAGGACATGCGCTGCTGCTGTGGAAGAGACGGCGATTGATGTTCCTTTTGGTGTGCGACGTCACAGCGCTGCTCGCCGGCTGTGATTGATTAAACCGATTGCATGAGTATCAACAGGCCCTTGGTTTTACAAATATCTCACTGTGTGTTGGGGAACATGAAAAGCACATTTAGAGCACGTTTAATGTTGTAACCATCAAGTAAAAAGTGGTATTTTTTCCACATGGCTTTTATGTATGAGTATACATATCTTCATTATTTTCAAAAGAATATTGAGCAAGATGCACCAAATTACATTTTACATCTAACCTTGCCTTGTCATAAAAAGGTCAAATTATCTGATATTTTAAGAGACTCTGACTCTGACAGAGTCTGCACAGGTCCTATCTATGATATTTTTTTCAAATGAGGCTTTTAACTTCACTATGAGAACAGAATAGTTGTATAACTGTGGCATTTGATTTTTTTTGCCCCTTCAAATACATTTTTTATGAAGTTTATTCCCGAAATTCATTACAAAGAGGTGTATTCAAGTAATTGTGTTGATTGCCTTTTTTTAAATACATTTTTTAATAAATTAATAAATAGAACAAAAAAAGTGTCACATTAACTACTCTAACAATGTCTTTTTTTTTTCTTTTCTTTTTTTACAGCTCTTCTGAAACACTGGGGTTGTTGGTGTGGCCAAATTTTCCCTGGATTTGATTGGTAAATTCAGAAGACTGAAGCCCAGGCTCACAGTCTACCTTTCACGGAGGCCCAGCCGTGAGAGGACAGAAGAAGGCACGTGGCGAATCATGACTGCCGACAAAGAGAAGGACAAGGAGAGGGAACGCGAGCGTGACCGGGACCGGGACAGAGACCGCGAGAAGCGGGACAAAATGCGAGAGTGCGAGAGCTCACGGCCCCGGCGAAGTTGCACGCTGGAGGGCGGTGCTAAGAACTATGCTGAGAGCGAACACAGTGAGGATGACGACAATGAGACGCCTGGGGCCGCCAACGCCGAGGAGGGCGGCAAGAAAAATAAAAAGAAGCTGCCGAAAAAGAAGTCGCGCTATGAGCGAATGGAGAACGGCGAGATTACTTCCTTCATTACGGAGGATGACATTGTTTACAGACCTGGCGGTGAGTTCTGGTTGTACTCAAGTTGAAGATGTGTTTGTCATTAAATAACCATGCTGTTTAGACAGCAAAATGTATTTGGCAATATTTTGTATGTGTTGCTGAAAATGGTGCTTCAGCGTAGCATAAACATGTCACATCATCCACTACTTGGATGAAAAAAATGCATTTACATTGGCTGCTGTGCTTGACTAAATACATTCACTGCTTCTTGATGAAAATGCAGAAGAAATCACAGCGATGATATTTGAAACGGTCATATTTTTCACACTTAGCCTTCCAAAGCACACAAGGTTCTTGTTTTTATTTGTATTTTTCAGTGAGTGGCAGAAAAAGCGAAATGGTCCACATTAGGTCTTTATTAGGCGCTGAGATTGAGCCTAGACCAGAGCAATAACCTTTTCCTGCGCTGTAAACATGGCCTCTCTTTCACCTGCTGTTTAGAAATTGGTTGTACATGAGACTGGGGGGAAATGTCAACACTCCGGCAGAGGGCAAAGCACGGCTGCCATAGTTCTAAATCATCCTCGCCGTGTCTTTCATTTATTTAGCAGCAACTGAAAGGTCAAGCAGTATGCTTAGTTATTTAATGCGAAGACTTCAAATTATAGCCATTTGTGTAATTTCCAATCTCATCTCTCCACTCCATCTCTTCTGCTGAGCAGAAATGTGTTTGCTCGGAGGGGGAAGGTGAGGAATGGTGTGATGGTTGCCCCCTCCTCCTCCTCTTCCTCGCGCTGTTGCCCCAGTGGAATCGGGTTGGAGGCATTATCTGCTGAAGGTCCTTGAAAACACAGTTGCTGAAGCTCTCTGTCAGTAATAACCCAGCAGACCCCTTCCCTGCTCTGTTTTGGAGAGTACCGCCAGTCTGTTTTAGATAAGATTGAATTGAATCACTCACATCTCAGGCATGTTAGTTGATTTTGTCACTGCTGCAGTAGAGAATAGAATGGGATGGTCACCATGTTTATGAAGATAAAACTAGCAGCTATTTAAAAAAAAAAAAAAAGATTTTAATTGCACTGCCATAGATGCTGTTTGTTGTTTTAGGGATCCAAGGATTAAGTTGTTGCATTATTCTGTTTATACTGCGAACCTTTCATTTGACATCTTATAGCTGATCTGTTAATGCTTTAGTGACATCATTGTGTTTTGGATAACTGCATTTTTTTTTAAATTATTTATCACAAAATAATTCTCCATACAATTTTTTCAAATTATGTTTTTGTGCTTGTTTGTAGGAGTTTGGACAAATTTGTGAATATAAAATATATTGATATTTACAACTATTTATTATTATTAATGTAAAATAAAAATAACATCTTTAAATATAAATATAAAAAATATCAAATATTACTATTGTAATATTTCACTGTAAAATAAAAATTTGTGAACCGCACTGCTCTGAAACTAGTTCATGAGCTGCTTGCCTATAAAAGGCACACAACACATATATTTAATATGTAAACATTTTGCGGTTTATTTCGATAATTGTGCAGGCCTTGCTGTATGTGCATGCCTTCGGTTTGCGGTCAGTTTCTGCAGCCTTATTGCAATCAGATTTGATTCGAGCAGCTTAAGTAGACACAAAGCCTGTGCTGGATTAAACCCTACTAAATGTTAAATCCTTTTATATTTGTCTAGTGACACACAATATGTAAAACTGGCCACCCTTGGAGTGGGTATTAAAAACGGCGAGAAGCCGACGGAAAAAGAGAGAGTGTAATCAAGGGAGAGAACTGAAACAAGACAATAATTGCTTTTGTGGCTCGAGAGAGTCGGCCGCGTGTACGTATGACACTAGATAAGAGGAAGTAATATTGAAAGCCAACACGAAGATCTCCCTCATACATTTTGTCCACTAACGTTTTTATAGCAAGCTTAGTGTGCATTTATTAGGATGTCTGCAAAAAAGCAAATAAGGCACGTAGTTTCGTCGTTGGAGAGATGGATTGTGCTTGAGTGAGGAAGGAAGGAACGAAGGAGAAAAGGAGTGAGTGTGGAGTGTGATACAGATGGGGAGAGAGAGATGGAGAGGCATTTGTATTGCAGACAGGGCCACTCGGATGGAAGGAAGAGTAAAGCATCTGAATCGATCAGGCCTTTGAGTGGCGTTCTCGTGTCCAGGCTCCCTGTAGCTTTGCGGATATTCGCTACACAGAGGCAGCTTATGGATCCAGCCGGGAGATTATACACACATGAGATCAATACTCAGGCCTCTGCGAGCTGGCCGTGGCTGTCTGCAGTCCGTCTTTACAACCTGCAGTCACACCAATGTCCTTGTACTGTGACGGCAATTTGTCTCCCTGGCTGCCATTTGGCTTTTAAAATGGAGAGCTCATCAAGCGGGATTGGCTGGATGAGTACCACTCCCACCCGTGTGATGAGAATGCTGACAATAAAGAGAGGTGAATATCCACAGTGGGCTCGGCTGAGGGTTGGGGTGGGCTTTATTGTGCTCATTATAACTCTCATCCAAAACCTAGTGGGCTGCCTACCTAGAGAGTGTTTTATACCTGCAAACCAGTTGCTTTTCAGCAGAATACTCCGTTTTGAATAAATGTCATTTTTGTAAATCAAAGTGGCAGGGGAGGGGTTCGGGGTGAAATTGCAAGCACAAACCTCACAAGAATCCAAAATGGGCTACTTTCTCATAGACCGGAGTGAGACCTTAGACGTCTCTCGAGCTGTCGTAATCTTGTTTGGTGCTCTGTGGCCTGACAGTTTGTTGTTGCGCCTCAGTTCAAGCAGAGTGCTTGTGAACCGATCATATCTTCCGCTTTACTAGTTACAACACGAAATAAACATGAAGGTATGTTGAAAGATACTACAACCAGTCTGTATCATGTCACGTGTAATTGCTCAGTGTTTCAACTGTAGGAAGGAGTCAATAAAACAGCTTGTAAATAATGTCACATTTACCTCAGAAAAGCCATTCAATGTCCGAAAACTCGTTAGTCAGCTAGTTACTTCGAGATGAGATTTTTTTGCTAAATATATGCACTTAGGCTATTGCATATTCATTGTATTTTTACTTTACCGTTAAATGTATGTTTGAATAAATCCATTTTATGACAGCCACCATTTAAATGTTTATATAAAAAAAAAACTAGATGAAACATTGTCATTCAATTTATTATAACGTTATTATAAAAACGTCCTTATATGTAGCCTACTAATAATTAAACAATTAATTTGAACATTTAATATTAAAATGATGTACCAACTGTGGTTCTCTGTATAGTTTACAGCATTAGTTGAGTGATTTTATTTTATTAAATTTTTTTAGGAAATTTGGCATGTTCTAATAAATATTGGATCGAAGACAGTAGACGGCAAGACAGCTTACTAGGTTTTGGAACAGAGCTTATTGTTGGGGTTATGATTGAGGTGGAGGTCTAGATGTTGAATTTACAAAAGACTGAGTAGGGATGAGTACGTCCCTGAAGATGGCCTCTCTTTCTCTCTCTTCTGGCTGCCTGTGGGTGTCTGGACAGCTGTCACCTAATTATGGAGCCACCCAAAGCCTGCAGTCTTTTCCATAAGGCTGAAATCTCCACCGGGAGCTTGAGCACATCGTCCTCACCTCTATACAGAGCTGAGTGGCTCCTTGTCAGCTCGCTAATGTCATTTCAAGACTGGTTATTTGTCTGCTCGCAATTTTGCCTGATTAGCAGCTCGGTGTAAGTTTCATGTTTGTCAGTGGATCCAGTAGAGAGATTATAGAAACACTAACAGGCGAACAAAGCTTCCAATCTTTCCCTGGAACAGAGTCAAAAATGAACTCAATAGACTTGGTGGGGTGAAAATGGACATGCACCACCTTCGCAAAGAGCATTCGGGCCATTGCTGAAACAAACTTCTCCGTTTGTTGTCAGGGGGAGAAACCAGGCTCTCTCTTGGCTTAGAGTCATGTTTTATTCAGCGAGGTGAGACTAACAGCATTTGACCACCTGAGTGAGTCATCAAGCAGCAGTCTTCATCTCCCTGTTGCTCTTCTGAGGAGACAGCAACAGTATCACCCCATGTAGAGAGACAACTTTTCCATGCATGTCTTCCACTCTGCTTCCAGCTGTCTCAAGATTTAGACAGACAGAAAGAGAGATGGGGGATGAAAAGCAGACAGAGGCAGAGCAGGCGACAAGGAGACCCTCGTATCCTTGTCTTGAAGGGTAGAACAGAAGCGTTGCTGTTTAAATCAAATCAAATCAAATGGGTGAAATTAAAAGGGCCACATTTTATACTCATGTAGCATTTATTTTCCTCCGGAGAGTCACTCATTTTAAGGATTTTTGTGCCAGAAAGGTCATAATTCAGTTAGTGAACCTCTGACTATGGATGCATGATTCATCTTTACCACATTGTTTATCTTAGTGATTTATTTCTGTTTTATTTAGATTTTTTTTTTTTATTAATCTAAAAGTAAAAATAGAAGACATTTGGATGTACCAATAGTTGCTATCTAATGCTCACTTAAAGTTAATCTTTAAAAACAGTAATTTAGTACTGTACTCTTTACTGTTGTAATCTTTAGCAGATCTCCAAAATGTCTCCATTTATCATACTAAATTCACTTGTAGCGATTAAAACGATTGATATTAGTTTGTTTAATTTTAATGATATTAGTTTGTAACTCTTTTATGATTGGTTTACTCCGCATAATAGCAAGTGTTGAACACAATGCATCTACGTTAAGATGTACAGACAATCATATATTGTTAGCCGCTTTTGTTTGTTTCTTGGTTTTAAACCCCATGTGTCAAGTTTTATTCTTCCCAAAATAAAAGGCTTAAGTGTCACTGAAATTCTTCCTTTACAACATTTCAAACAGTGCGCAGAGAAATTCCTACCAAGCCGATAGCTGAAAATGAAAGAGCCAGATCTATTCTGAAATTTCCCCCCATGTAGCATTGTATGACAGGGAGACTGTAGAGGCTTTTGTGAAATTGAACCACCTGCCAATTACAAATTAGAAAGCTGCTACAGACTAAGTGTACCACACTTGTCAAACGGCTTCTGTTCCCGGCCCAGAGGGAGTCAGCTTTTTCCTGCCTGCTACTCTGAGGGCAAAGCTGCATAAGGTTTGATAATTCAGGCTGAAAGTATTAATCTCCTGCTATGAGATGGGGCAAAAATTTACAAACTTGAAATGGTGGATATGGTAGAAGAGCAGAACAAGTTTGTGTGTGTATGTTTGAAGCTGCAGATCTCAAGGCGAAGGAAACGAGCAGCAGTGTAAATTGGATGAGCAGGGTTAAGACCGGCCTGTTCCTCCTGACACGGGGCATTGGTGCCAGCTGAAGCACCTGCACTGAAGTACTTCCCAGTACGATGTGACACGAGTGGCGTAGGTCGACACTTCGCCGCTTGTCGGTCATGAAGGAAGAGGGGTGTGAATGTGACGCGTGGAGTGTGAAGTCAATACCTTGTCCAAACCCCCTACCATTTCATTATTGCATTGCTCTGGCTACTTTAATTTCAAGATAAGCATGACCACAGCGAGTGTCTGCATTTAACAATGAGCCAAGACGTCACCTAGCAGAAGGTATTATCGAAGGTAACACCGGCACTCTTTTGAAGGAAACAGCTGAGCGCTTGTGAAATATTAATATTTTACTTTAGCCTTTTTGTGTCTCAACCTTTCTCCTTGGAGGTGGAGTGGATTAAAACAGCAACTGGATTGACACGGAAAGCAGGGCAGGTTTCTTTCATCGGTAAAGGTGTGTTTTAAATTAGCCACGCTTTACCGGTTTAGAAGAATGGCTGAGTGAACAATAAGCCTCGGCGGAAAAGGAGGACGATTGGATGAGTGCTACCCCTCTTCCCTTTCTGCATGAATATTCATGTTGCTAAGTGACAGATGACAATACATTAAGAAATAATAGCTGCAAACAGATCAACTTCTAACATCCGCTAGGGTGTTTTGTCAGTTTCTTTAAGTACGGGTGCGCGTGTGTGTGAACGCATCTCGGCGTGTGATGGACTATTTCTTCAGCTCAATAAATCTCAATCTTAGGATGAGGCTAGGCTGCTTCAGTGGAGTGGTCGATAATGGATCTGTGCTGTTTGCAAAGCCCCCACCCTTCTGTTCTCTTCAGGCCACTAAGAGAGAGAGTGAGAGAGTCAGGTAAAGAGTCTGTGTGAGAGACAGAGAGAGAGAGCTGGGACCTGTGGCCTGTGGGAGGCATTTGGGAGTCCACAAAGCCTCTAGAACTGCACATATCCCCTCAAATCCTATACACCCCTCCCCCAGACCCTCCTCTCTCTCTTTTTCTTTTGGTCTCTTTCCCTTTATTCTCTGCCTGCTCACTCTCTGATGGAGAGGGGCTTCTCTAAAAACACAAAATGGCTGGAACGCAGCTGAACAGATTGGAGTCTTAAAGGTCCGCTCTCAAAGTACAAAGCAAATTACAGCCTCGCATCTCTTCACGGCCAGGGAGGAGTGTCATTATTGTAAAATATTAAATACAGTTTATCTCCCGAGGACCTTTTGTTTGGAAACGAGTTTCACAGATGGGTGGGAAAAGTACCTTTTGGGTTGTTTTTAAAAATACATTTTCTTTGCTGTTTTTTTTTGCAGATTTAGCAATGATTTTTCTGTCTTTTTTTTAAAATATCAATGTCACAATTGCTTTATTATTTGGCCAGCGTATTTCTCGTTACATTTCGAGACCGCAAATGGTGGCATTAATAACATCTTTGATTTAAACTTGTCATAATGTTAATGTGGGTCCACATTAGCTAAATGTTGAGGGCATAAAAGGTCCATTATTTAATGTCAGTGGTACAGATGTATGAAGCACAGCTCACTTTCAAACCAAGCAGCTTTCTATTGGCCAATACAGCGACTCTGTAAATAAGCTGAACAATGATAAATGTTGTTTTTGATATAATTGTTATAATCAAAATTGTAGTAATTTTGTTTAATATTGGAGTAATTAAATAAAAATGATTAAATATAATTAAAGTGATATTCCACCCAAAAATGAAAATTGTCATTTACTCGCCCTCAAATTGTTCCAAATCTGAATGAATTTATTTCTTCTGTTGAACACAAAAGAAGATATTTTGAAGAATGTCAGTAACCAAACAGTTGGTGGACCCTCATTGACTTCCATAGTATTTTTTTTTTCTTCCATACTATGGAAGTCAGTGGGGCCCATCAACTATTTGATTACCCATATTCTTCAAAATATTTTAAGAAATTCATATAGGTCTGAAACAACTTGAGGGTGAGTAAATGATGACAGACTTTTCATTTTTGGGTGAACTATCCCTTGAATTATTTTGAAAAATGCATAAATAGTGAAAAATGTTTTTGTGGCTTTAATCCCTAGAAATAGGCTAAAGTCATGTTTACAATTTCATTTACCCTAGGAAGCATTTTAAACCAGATCTTTATACTTCAGTATTTTCCTTACGGCTCACAGCACAGACATCTATTGCCTTGTCAGAATGTTGGGAATCCATTTCCTCTAAATGAATCTACCAGCCGGGTTAAGAGACTATAAGCCGCAGTTCTCAAAGGTAAATCCCTCTCAACGCCGCCCGGGATGTTCTGAAACATGTCATCTCATTTCATTGAGATTTGTCTCTTTTGTTCTTCAGCCTCCCCTCCCCCTCCATGGAAGGCTGTCAGTCACAGTACTGATAGATATCACTTACGTTATCTTGTAAATGAGAGGATGAGCGCAGGTAGAAACAGTTGGACAGAGCTCAGCCCACCCCACTAACGCTATAAAGCCTTAGAATACCCTGTGCGGACCAGCTCTGATAACGAGCCTTTCCTGTCACACATGCAACCCACTCAAAATGGCCCCCTTGCATTCTTAACACACACACACACACTCCCAACAAATGGTTTACAATGTGCTCAGACTATTAAATATCTTTATTCCGCCTGCTGCATTGAACAGATAAACGCAACAAGATCAATAACAGCACCAGGCAAAACAAATAAATAAAAGATGTGCACTAAGAAGGCTGGAACAGAATTGCTCTCCTTTTGTTAGAAGTAGCTTTTAGCCTCCTCAGCCCATGCTACGTGGATTCATCCCTGGAATACTGAAGTGTTCAGATAAACATTTATCTCCTTGCAGTTTTAGCACTACGGAGACACAAAGACTTCTAGCATCTCCAGATCTGTGCTTAGAGCAATGACACACACACACACACACACACACACACACACACACACACACACACACACACACACACACACAGAGGCTGCTATCCTCGCTATGGTGTGAGAGTGTGTTTGTGCCACGCTCCAGAAGCTGTGTGTTCAGATATGGCTGCCGGGTAACTGTGAGGCTCAACCCCTTCAACAACACACACGAGTGTTGCTTATGACTTTAGGAAACTGGAGACAAGATGGTGGAGTCGCACTTGCTTGTTAATGCACAACTTGTGTTTTTAACACACGCCATGGCCTGTTTATGAGCCAGGAAGTGTGAATGAATCATGGGTTCAGGAATCTGTAATGATTTTTTAATTCAGCTTTCTGATAAGCCACTTTTTAACATCCTGCTTGCTATTAGCTAACTCTTTATTGACTTTAGCCATGAATATTCTGTGACTTTAAAATGAATGTATATTTCTATTTTAGCAGTATATAAATGTTAAAAAGTCAACATGAAATGACATTCGTGAACTGTTTTAGTTTTGTACAGTGACTTTTGACTGAAACAGTATATTCAATGAGAAAAAATGTAATGGTAAGACCTAGAAGTTGATTGGATTGTGAATCGTGACAGGTCCCAACACAAATTTAGCTGGGCTTGAATGCAAAATAGCTAGTTGGCTGTTGTTTAACATTATCTAATAGACCGGATGGCCTAGGTGATGTCATCAGAAAACTAAAGTCATTTCAGAGGTAGAGCAAGTTATTACATTTTGATTTAAGACTTTGTTATTAGAATAATGTGACTGGACAAATCTGGCATTAGGAATGTCTATGAACCTTAAAAAGGGTTTTGTATCCTGGGGGATACAAACATTTGAGAGGCTGTGGGAAGAGGCAGTGAAAGTGTAGGTCTCATTTCTTGGTTTCATGTTGAAAGGGTGTTTGTTGTGAATATTTAGATCTGGTGACTTTGTTCATACATTCTTTGTTTAGCTCACGGGCAGCATTTAAAAACAACATGACCACCTGTAGTGGGAAATCTACTCGCATTCAGATAAAAGTTGATATTTCACATATTTACAATATTTGGAGGGGACTTGCTTGTTGAAAAAGTTGTTTTTAAGTGTTAGCTTATTACATTTATGTTGACATTTTTATGCATTTTTTTATTTTTATTTTTTTACATCTGTATGTAGATGTTTTCTATCCCCAGGATTTTAGAAAATCAGTTCAATACTTAATACTCTTAAATAAAAAATTACATTCAGTCATTTAGTCCTTAATAGTCATTTAGTTAGCTATATTGAAATCAGTTTTAGATCAACAATACATGGATTTTTTTCAGGCAATTTGTCAACACTTTTTATGGCAGAAGGAAGGGACCGTGTCAGGCAGTAGTTTCTCCACCTGGGGCTTTGAGCCCCCCCCCCTCCAATGAAGCTATGGGCTCTGGCTACTTATACAAAACAAATATAGTGTGTGTGTGTGTGTGTGTGTGTGTGTGTGTGTATGTGACCCGTGCTGGCACAACGAGTCACAATGAACACATTTTTTACAAATTATTAACACATATTATTTTCACATTCTCTAATAAACAACATTCAAAATGATGTTTGATTTGTTGGAATCAGGCAAAAAAAATGCCTGAGCTTCACCTGTTTGATGGCGATTGAGTCAGTCAGGTCAATTTTCAGCAAAGTCCATTTTTTAAGTCAACCACCTAGCAACCATACCTTAATATCCCTGGTAATAACACCAAATTTGGCACACACCAAGTCAAACCCAAATATCTATAGGAAACCTATTCAACTTTATCGCATGATACCAGAATTGTTTGATTAACATTAACAAAACAGCCTATATATTAACCTACTGTACCGCACGGATGCAATATAATATTACACATCAGATTTTTTTCCACAACAGTTTACCAAACATTCTAAGACATAACAGATAATGTTTGCATGAATACTTACCAAGACAGATATTTTTAAATACTGTAATTCTGTGTGTAAGTAGGGATTGCACGCTGTCTGAGCCGTCTTTGCTCACACTTCAGATTGTCAGTGTGAGATCGTTTCGTTTACATCAGCATGAGTTTGAAAATCACATTTCATTGGTTCAGACTCATGCCATCGAGAATTCGCTATGAATATTCACAAAGTTGGAATGCTGCGCTTTCCAGGGGAAGCACCAGTCGGTGAGAAGCTGGCTGAGAAAAACAGCATTTTTCATGGACAAAAGAAAGGTGGTACTCTCAGAAAACGTACAAAAAAAGATACTTTTAGATGTTTAATTGCTATTTGGAGCAATGGGATCACTAGACGAGGTCTTATTGAACTCATTTTTGTGAAAACCTGAAATTCAACCAAAATGTACTTTTGTTTTTTCACTTTTTTTGCCTGTAGCTCGTAATTAGCCCGTGCGCATTCCGACTCATTTTGCCAGCTCGTGTGTGTGTGTTTTTGTCGAGTATCATATTTTGTACATCAGGCTTTTATGGCTCATATATGCAATTCAATGATAATTGAGAAATGGACAAATAAATGTTCCCCCATAGCCTGTTTAACATTTACATTAACATGAAAAACTGTAAAAATTATCTTTTATTTTTAACATTAAAAACAATGATGCATGAATATTCAAGTAAACCCAAGTTGCTTACATTTACTTTATAAAAACCATTAAAGATTTCACAGCAAAAAAGACTTTACTTGATAAAAACAAAGTATGTACTATCAATAAGAGGAATGAAGGCATGAACTAGATTGTGTACAACGTTTTTCAGCAAAGTTTTGGTTGTTGATCATTTATAGGCCCTATACATTTGCATATTAAATATTATGTAGTTGGCTAATAGTATATTCATAAATGGGCATTATACTTATTCTTTGTAAAGTTATGTTAAATAATGTTTACTTTAAGTTAAAATAATACATTTTTTAAAAATGCCAAACAAGCATTATTTTTTCTATTAATTTTACGCCCAAAGGGGTGATGTATCCTGGGGGATATAAAAATTAAAACAAGTCATGTTTTAAAGAAAAAAAATCATGAAATTGTATTATTTGTGTCCTAATAAGAAAATAGAAATAGAACAGAAATAGAAAATAGCACTGAAGTATTTTCTGATGTCTCTTTATGGTCTTGCCCTTTTTAGGGTTAAAGTAAAAATGGTCCGTTTTGATTTCATGTTGACTTGAAACCACAGCAACCCCATCACCTCATCTCAAGCTGAACGGTGCAGGTGTAGGTAACGTAAATACCGGCTTGGATGCCAGTGTAAAATGGATTTGTATAGTGAAATAGTATTGTAATGTAATGAATGTTTTGAATGGAGCAGCGGCTGGCACCTCAGAGTCTGACAGAGGGTGATCCAAGCATCCGAGCACAGCAGTCTTTGCGTTTTCAACACATTTGAACTATCAAAGAATGCTTGTCTTCAAACTGGAGGGGTAAATAAGATTCTTATCTAGCAAACAGCTTGAACACTCCCTTTCTTTTAAACAGACACCCCCCCCCAAAGAAAAACCTCACAGTAATTTTGATGTCGGTACAGCACAGCGCTGAAGTATTTTCCATTTCAAGAGCGCCTCAGATTGTCTCTCTGCGGAGAAGCGGGTGGAACAAGAGGGTGATCTTTTCATCCCCCGCACTCTACAAATGTTTGGCAGATTGACCGCAGAGGAAGGAAGTATGTGTGCGTGTATGTGTGTCTCCTTAGCTAAAGCTGCTTTCTCTTGTTGGGGCTGTGCAGTGTGAATGTTTTTGTTAAGGAGACGAAGGTTCATGACCTGGCCATACCGCCAGTCACATTTAATTTAAACACAGAGGCCCTCTGCTCAGCTTCACTTCAGAGGAGAAAGTTACATCATTTTTGTGTAATTTAGGATACGTTTTGCATCGTATCAGCTTCACATTGTCTCTTGTGTTGGGTTTTGGGGTTTTCTTCTCTACAAAAACCCCTGCCATCACATAATTGTTGGAACAATACTGACCTTCTTTCTCAGACTCCCCTTGATGTTTGTTCTGGAAAGGGCGGACAGTCCTGCATCCAAAAGCTATTTAATCCTATTACTCGCATTCCAGTTGTGTTTTACAAAGGGAAACAGATTTTGTGCAGGTTTGAGAAATTCAAATAATTGAGATCTTATCTGACAGTCTAGATGATGTTGGTAACACTCTTCTTTTGTTTAAATTTTTTATTTTTTTTGTCATCCTCACAGATTGTGTGTACATAGAGAGCCGACGGCCGAACACGCCCTACTTCATCTGTAGCATTCAGGACTTCAAGCTGGTGAGTTGACTCGGCTTTTCAGATCAAGGCTCACTCTCCACTCGCCCTTATGTAACTGTGTTGCCATTGTGTTTCATTTGTTATCTTTTTCTATACATCAGAAACAATATCAAACATGGGCGTTTGATGTTGGTAATTTGCTTTGATTAATTTCAGTATGGTTTTGCAATGAGATGGCCAGTTGCTGTTGATGTCCAGGAGCAATTCTGCTACATTGTTGAAAATTAAGTTTCATACGTTTAGATTTTCCTTTACACTTGGTTAACCAGGCTTATGGGGGTTTTTTTGGAAATGAATTGTGCTGACAGTTGGCTTTTTTCTACTTTTAATGCTGTTTTTTTTACTCTATAAGAAAATCAGCCTGCAACACACTGAGATTTACAAGTTTAATTAGCTTGTGTGAAGCGGAGCACCAGATATTCTCTACAAAGCCCTGTCTAGCTCACACATGTTTACGTTGTAGCGCCAGCTTGGTTTTACATGCCGTTAATTGATCAATTAAAAAAAAAGCGAGAGAAAGGGAAAGAGACACTCCTTTTCCAGATCGTAGTTCTCGCTACTTGATCCGCTCTTTGCTGATGCTTTTTATATAGATTATTAATCAGCTTCTTAAAAAGATTGAATCTTCAAAGGACACATTGATCAGAGTGCAAAACCACCTTAGATTTAGTCTGCTTTATTAGGCCAATATTTCCATGATTTATTTCCCCTAGCAACTGCAGACAGCTGCAGGTTTTTTTTTTTTTGCTATGGGTGCCTCATTTGATGGTCACTATGTTGAGATAACGTTATGTCACAAGTAAATAAGCACATTATGGCTTTTCTAATGGCTATTTCCCCACAGCAGGACACAATTAGCCAAGAGGTCCTTCGGCTTTACCCGCCACCCCCCCCTTGTAGAGTGTGTGGAGGAAGACCCATGAGGCTTTGTTAATGGTACTGAACAGCTAAGGTGCTGATGGGAGGGGGTGGACACGGGGCAGAATGGCTTATGACAGCCGCAGGAGCTGAAGTGGGGGGTTCAGGGCTGGCTGGATGAGTTAGAATGATGTGCAGAGGAAGGGAGGGTAGGTAGGGGACAGTGTGCCAGAGCTCGGGCATCCAAGCAGCCTGTAATCGGATTGCTCGGAAGAGTGCTGAGGGCAGCAGAATCTTGCTCTTGCCAAGAATAACATATAGTATGTTTCGTGATTATCTTCACCTTGATTAAGTGCAGATCTAGGGGTCTTTGTCTGATGGCTGGAAATGTTACAAGACTTCACTGGCCCTCCTTTCTAGCTTTTACCACCTTAATCCATCTTATTAGTCGATCCTCATCCATGTTGTTGCCTGTGAAGTTGATTGGATACTGGTTTGTCATGTAATTAGGTTGTGATGATAAACGAGTCATATTGTTGAGTAGTCGATTAGTGAGGTCAACTAGTTTGTGATGTCTTATTAATTAATATTATTAATAGATGGATGGATGGATAGATAGATATTGTCACGGAATGTAGTTTTAATTTTTTTAGGCCATTTAGACCTCAAATATGCAACTTATATTTAAATAGTGTTGAGTATATCAAATTAATTTTGAGTATATCAAGCTTGCAATCTTTTGTCTTGTTAATCTGTTACTTGTTTCTGAGCAAATCGATTTGGCTAAGGGCAAAGTTAAGTTTCATAACTTTATATTTTTATTTAACTGAACTATTACTAGCTCTGCTTTTGTACTTCTGACTGAAGTGTTTGCTTATTTATTTCCTATTGTACAAAGTTGTTCTATTTTTATAATGGCTTATTTAAATATAATTTTTCGATAAATATTTTTTTATATAAATAACCATATTTGGTATTGAGAAAGGGTCCGTTAGTGATTGTGATGTCGACTTCAGTGAAAGTTAGCTACATTATTACACCATTAGATGGCAGCAAAGACTGTCTCTATGAGTGAGTCGGTAGCAAAGACTTTTATATTGAAAAGGAGGGACTGAAACAAGGTTGTAAACAAGACACAACTTTCAAATGCATTGACGAGTACTATCATGGGAAATCCCCTTAAAGAGTTAGTTCACCCAAAAATTAAGTACCCGGATGACCTACTATTTCCAGCGACATTCTGAAGTGTGCATACTATGGATGGACACTTTACAATCCCATGAGGCCATGGGAGGAGATTAGTGAATGGCAGTGAAGCGACAACTGACGCTGGTAGGTCACTTGATAATGACAACATGGCGTATATAGTACGTCTGGATAACAGTCTTACTACACACAGTGATACTAGTATATAGAATGTACTTTTTTAGCAGTCATGGAGTAATTAATTATTCAATATAAGTACCTACTCGAGAGTATGCGATTTCGGACACAGCCCATGAGAGAGTGGGGAAACGCAGCTGGTATCGTGTATCTATTTGGTGGAACATGAGTATTGGAAGCGTTTCAGATATTCCAGCATAAATATGTATCGAAAATCTGAATTTTTGACAAAACCGCATTGCACTTAGTTTATTATTTCAGATGCCTTTTTAAAAGACTACAATTGAAAAATGTATATATAAAATTGAACCCGCCAAAGTGGCTAGTTGGAGTGACTGCATTTTATAATTGTTTCTACAATACATTGCATTGTAGACGTGGATCATTCTGCATCGATGCAGACCACCCACAGACCATAATTGATTATAGCCGTTTCTCTGAAGTCATTTGTCACATACGCGCTTGCCTCGCTAGCGTAAAATGGCGAAGGGAGGCAAACACAAAAGCTAGTAATAAAAAAGGCATCTGCTATTTTAACAATTACAGTGTGTGTGGGAGTGTGTGTGAGCGTTATTGTGACTTAAGTACACTACTTGATGTGCTTTTAGTTTTTACTAGTGTTTATTAAAATTTAAATTAAATGTATTAAAGTTTAGTTCTAAATGCTCCTAAATGTTTGTAAATGCACCATTTGTTTAGTTTTTGTTAACGTGTGGAATATGAGTGTTTCATGGCTGTGGCAATGTTCAGTTCAGTTGAAACAACTGTAATGGATGTGCAGCTACAGCTCAGATGCTCACCTCTGAACACCTGCTGTCACCCCTCTCCTCTTAATTGGGATGTGAGCATCTGTCCACTGAAATGTTAGAAAAGCCTTAAGGTCAATTGCCCTGACCCCCTCACCCCCCTCTTAGATGTCCCTTCTTATGCATTTTCTCCCTTTCTTAGCTTTTAACACTGGGTTGATTCATTCACTTGTATTGAGCAGGGCAGAATAGGGATAGCGGGCCACAATGGTAAATGAGGATATCGGAAAGGTTCCAGCATTAGCGGATTTACTAAGTGGTTCTACATAATAAAGTGAATTCATTACATGCGTAACAATCATGGCTCTCTGGAGGACCGGTTTCTGCGGCCGTCTCACACGCTGCTTTAGCCGTATTTTTGCTATCGTGTGTTCGAGAGCTTCTGTTTCTTGCAGCGTCACGTGAGCCTCTCTCTCAGCAACCCTCTTCCGCCGCGAGGTGAGGAAATTGCCTCGCTTCTGGCAAAACAACCTCATTAATATGGTTCTCCTCTAGTCTTAAGGGTTGAACAACGTCACCCCGTGTACTTTATCTAATGACTTGGGAATCCAGTTAGCACCGCAGAGAAAACCTGCATGCTGCAATCGATCTCTCCGCCCTCTTTGAGCGATATATATATTTTTTTTTGTGCCGTGTGTGCGCTTGTATCTTGATGCACACACACCCACAGACCTTCACACTGTCACAGAGATGTTTCCACCCTTCACTCAGTCCAAATTAAACCCTTAATTGACACGCTTTTCACTCAACCTTTTCCTTTTCCCCCTCAATCATATTGATATTCTGAATGAGCCTCCTGCTTAAACGGGCTTAAAGATGTACAAAGACAGGTGCCTCCACCCTTGTTTGTGAGCGCACACGGTCACTCCTACACACACACACACACACACACACACACACACACACACACACACACACTGTGATTAAGGCACAGCTGACTGAGCTCTCCTCAGCTTGTGTAAACATTTCTGTGGTAAAGACAGAATAAAAGAGATTAGCTGGGGTAAAAAGGGGTGGGAATAAGTTGCTGCCATATGTATCTCTTCTGTCCGTCTCGCCATCTTTTACATTCACACAAGCGCACACTTGCCTTAGTTGGAATGAAAGCCCCATGAATTTGAGTGTGTATACCACTGCATTTTTTTATTGCAAAATGTATCATTTATATTGACCAAATATTCATATTCATCAAAGAATCCTGGGGGGGAAAAATCACTTTCCACAAAAGTATAATGCAGCAACTTATTTTTCTACATTGATATAAATGTTTCTTGAGAACCAAATCAGCATTTTAGAATGGTTTCTGAAGGATCATGTGACACTGAAGACTAGAGTCCGGCTGCTGAAAATTCAGCTTAACCAACACAGGAATAAATTTGAGTATTTTAATGATGCCTGATTAGAATTTAATATTTGTATATTGTACCGTTATTTTTCTTATTTGATTGTGTTCAATCCCATGAACCTTTGTGGAAGAGTCTTGTACCTTGTGTCTTTTTTTTTTTTTTTTTATACCTTTTTGCTGTGTTGTGATTTTAACTACAACTGGCTTGGTTGAGTCTTTTGAAATGAATGGGAGGTAACTGTTATAGCTGAACCAGAATAATTTGTGTTTTTTTGTGTGTGTGAGTGAGAGTTTTGAGCTAAAACAGCAACATTCATGATACCATAGTAAGATTTTATTGCTCTTTTAAAACATATTGTTCACTTTAAACATAATCTTATGTAGTGTTGAAGATTTGTCTTTCTCAAGTAGAGACGAGCTATACTTGTATCTTCTACAAAACAGGACTTTCCTTCAGTTCAGGTATGATACTGGGCCGCTGTTAGCTCAGCACCATTTTGTGTGTCTAAAAGCCAGCGGTGCATACTGATTTCAAGGACACGGACAGCCTCTGTGTATTTATTTTACGGCCTCAGCCCATTAGTGCTGTGCATAAGACATATGCTGTATTAATGTGATGGGGTGACACATTCAGTTAAGTATCTGTTGCTAATAGGAAAAGCAGCTATGCAGCGAGTCCTGTTGACACACTATTGGCTGGAAACAGCCTTGAGACATTGTCGCCTTTGAGGAGAAGAGGTAAGACAGAAAGAGAAAGATCTCTCAGGGGTTGCTCAGACACAGACAATTCAGCACCGAATCGATCATAAACACCACAAGCCTTTATCCTCAAGTCAATCACAGTCTCCAGCTCTACCCTCTTTGTCTCTGTCTGCCTCCCTCACTTGTTCCTCCTGTTAATTTGGGCCGGCTGCATATGCCCGATGACTGACACTGTTGTTGTCGGTGTGTGTTGCCGTGGCACCCTTCCCCCATCCCCGTGGCTAAACTAATTTGCTGATATTGGCCAGCTCAGCTGCAGCACAGCGCTGCCTCTAATGGAGTGATTGCTGCTTGCCTCTGGGGGCTCGGGCGCAGGCAGAAATGCCCTGCTCTTCTCGCTGTATTGGTGCTTATGGACATTTAATTAGGTGTGATGTACAATACAATTATCAAAAAGAACTCATGATTTCCAATGAAGCACGGCAGCAGGACGGAGCAAAAAGACAGGTTGTTATTCATTGTGGTCCAATTTTAGAATTTTTTTGCTCAAATGAAATTTGTCATTTACAACGTGATATCGTTCCAAACCTGTATGAGTTTTTCTTCTGTGGAAAGTAAAAGATATTTAGAAAAATGTCTCATTGTATGGACAGTCAAAGCATTCTTTAAAGTGTCTATATTTGTGTGTAATGCAAATGAATAAGACATGCAGGTTTGGAAAGACATGAGGGTGTAAATGACTATTAAAATCTTTGGGTGAACTGTCCTTTTAAGAAACCTTGAATTAAAGCACTTCATATGATAATAAACTCACATGTGCAATGTGCATAAAGCATACATTTACAGGTTAGGTAGGGGTGTAACGGTACCCTGACGTTCAAAAACAGTCAGTCACAGGCGATCCACACTCCAATCCAGAAGGGGGCGCATGCAGTAACGCTGTTTGCTAACCGCCACAACAGGAAAACCACAGGAGACGATCTATGCAATGATATGTTCATGTATAATCTCTCAATCAGTATTTCAGACGCATCAAGCTGTTAATAATAAGTGAGAATTCAAATATTCAAGTGAGACTAATATCTCGCGTAGCATCACATTTACCTCTGGCAAGTTATTTAGTGTCCACAGCATGTTAGTTCACCAGAGAAATGAACTCTAGAGGGGAGCATTTCATTAAATATATGCCCTATATTAGCTTATATATTCATATTTACTTTACCTTTTAGTATTTTAATATATGTATCGGAGAAGTTAATGCAAAACCTGCTTAATGTGCAATTTTGATAATCTGCACAATGTAGCAATGTTTTGCCTAAATCTCTTTAGTCAAACTTTGAGAAATTTTTATGTGAAACATTTGGGTAGAAACCCAGCTATTAACTCACATGCTAATGAAATCACAGACAGGCTTTTTATTCAAACATCTTGAGGTTGTTTTTCTGTCTAGCTTGTGAGAATGAGATCTTGAAGATTTGGGGAAGTCTCTACATGACAGATTTCTGAGACATTAGAATGCCCATCTTTCACAGTTCTATAAATGTTTATTTTGAGCTAATTTGATTTGTTCAGTTATATTACTGTCAGCTCTGTTTAACACATTTGACCGTTTTTAAATCCATTTAGATTTTCCCTCCAAATCTGAAAACGTGAAAACCGTGTTTCATCTGTCAGCCTGCTAAAGCGCCATTATTCCAGACATGGCTTGCTCATTGAGCCGAGCTATACATAGACCCCTAATGATTCATTTGAAACAATAGCTTGGTGGATGGCAAGGACACCGCAATCTGAACTGGCCCTGCATTGACCCATGCATCTGCACTCTAGCTGTGAAATGGCAATTAACAGACTATTGATTATTGGCAATGCGGATATTGTTGATTAGGGCGTGCGGTTTGAGTGTTTGATAAGCCCATTGCCAGCTCAACCTAATGCATTGGATCCTGCGTTCATGGAATGCAAATAAACTCCCAGTGTAATTCACTCCTGATGGTTTTTGTGCTTATCTCTGCGCCCTCAAAAGCTAATGATTCAAAGCTTTAATTAAAACGCTTTCATGAAGATGCAAATATATGTGCATACATGCATGAATGATCATTAAAGTGGGTTTAGGAAGAGATGTGTGCGTGCAATGCCCCCGTGCATATTTTTACAAACCGTAAGGGTTGCCTATGCGCCACAAAAAATTTACGTTAACGATTAGATGAAAAATCAGCGAAAATATTCTTACAAACATATTCGTCCTTGCAAGCAGGAACTAGATTGAAAATAACATTAAAGGAATTCATTCACCCAACAATGAGAATTGTCATTTACTCACCCTCAGGTCGTTCAAACCTTGTATGACTTTTGTCTGCAAAACACATTTTTGAAAGTCATTGGCACCCAAAGCAGCATTTGATACCATTGACTTTCGTTTGTATGCACAAAAAAATATTGAGATGCATTCTGAAATATTTGTTCCACAGAAAATGATCTCATAGTTTTGGAACAACATAAGGGTGAGTAAATGAGAATTTTAATTTCTGGATGACCTGTCCCTTTAAAAGTGTAATGATGTCCTGTGTCTCTATAAATTGCCCTCTGCACCTCTGATTAAATCCTCATCCGGCCTGGGGGTGGGAGTTGCGTAGGTTGCCTCATCAGGATGTTGGAGCCCCCCCTCCCCCACAAGCTCCAACATTTTGAAATGCAATTATGGATCAGTGAGCAGCGCCATCAGTCGCAGTTCTTGTTAATATTTATTGAGTGGAGCGGCAGCCGCTGCCATCTTTACATCAGGGAGCCTGCAGTCATTAAGAGGCTCTGTGTGGACGGGTGGCTGTGCTTTTTCTATGTCTCCCAGCGTTACACTCGACGTGTTACCCCCCCGCCCGCCACTCCTCTGCCCGCCACTCCTCTGCCCGCTCAGCCGCTGAAAATGAGCTGGCACATTTGCATGTATAAATATGTAAAGGTGCGTTTCTCACAAGTGGCCCCCAGGTTTTTGTTGTGCCCTTATTGTGTGCGGCTCTGAAAAAGCACCTCTGGCAATGTGGGCTCTGCTGGCAGCCAGAGAGCCTCCGCTGCATCTCTGCTCGGGAGCGCGTGATTGAAATATCCCTGCTTGCACTTTGTCTGCAGGGTTGCGTGTTTAGAGTAGGGCAGAATTACAGAGCGGCTACAGGTCTAGCAGCGAGTGTCGGGCGCTGAGGGAGCGCTGTAGGAGGGGGTGCACTTTTTGTCAACCAAGCAGGATGACATCACGCCCCATGCTAAATTCAGCAGCAGAAGCAGCAACATGCTAAAACATGCATTTTCCTGTGGGGGGCTGTAATGTTAGTCAAATAGTGTTTTTATTTCCGCCATATTTTTTGAGCCAATGTTTTTTTTGTGTGTGTGAATTGGCTTTTCATTGTTCTGACGTTGCACCTCCCCAAAACCTGACTGTAAAGCCCTTCAAGCGTGAGGCCTGTGTAAGTAAATCTGCTGTGAAATGCTGCAAGTTAATGGTCGTTTTGATTAATGTTCTTGAATGAAGTGTGTGACTTTTTTTTCTTTCTTTTTTTTTCTCCCTCCTGTACACTTAAAATTCCACTAAAGGAAGCATTAATGCTGCTGGTGGTAATGACATTAGTACTTAGCACTGTGCAAAATACACACAGCCCATGCTGCACTGCTTCCAAATGGGCCTCTCTCCAAAACCAATTGAAGCTCTGTTTGTATCAGTTTGTTTTTGGTGCTTTTTTGAAAAACACATTTTCTAGTTCATCTCCAAAATTAAGCCATTTAGACAAATGAAAAAAACCAAATCAATACATAATTGATAGGGTTGTCACAATACTAATTTTAGTGGTCGATACCATTATCAGTGTAATTTCACGTTTCTTGATACCAATTTCAATAACACAGGAAAGAATAATGTGGTACTGAATGAGCTCCTTTTATTTAAAGGTTTGTCTTGTTAATATTCCAATTTGATTCATTTTAGCAATAGCATTAAGACAGACCTATTAGGCTGCATTTAATGCACAGAGCTGATAATTGGACATCTTATTTTAAATTTATTTTGTATTTTATGTAATTATTTAGATACATTTTTTCATACTTAAATACCAGTGCTTTTGACATTCTACCTTGACAGTAGCCAAATAAAATAAATGAAGAGAGAATAGTCAACTTGTGTTATCACCCAATTTGAAAAAGATCAAGAACCTTATTCTTATTTTTTTCATCGCACCTCCCTCTCTCTTTCTTTCTCTCTTATGCCTTTAACAGCTCTGTGCTTTCAGTAAACGCTACTATGGAAACCAGCTGTGTGGCCAAAGGGATAGAAAGAGGGATAGAGGGAGGAGGAAGAGCAAGAACAAGGGGTAAAATCAAAATGGAGGTGTGTGGGGTCAACAATGGGGTATGGAGTGGTGATTACATTGCCAGATGGAGCCGAGAGACTACGAGGCTGGAGATAACATTTTCATAAGACACCTGAAAGCACAATCAATAGCAGATCCTTGACGGCGAGACTAAATTATTAAACAGAGCCTTTCTCGACACATTTCATTATCGCGGCTTTCCCATCCCGGACTACCGCCGTTGCTTTGCTGGTGGCGAGGTTGGTATTTGTCAAGTATTTTTTTATGCATTAGAAATCATTTGGGTCTCGGTGGAACGGCTATGTTAATTTCGTTCTGCTCATCTCGGATTGCCGGAATCTGCCACAGAGACACAATGCTGTTTTTTGGCACATCACAGGCAAATTCCCTCTTCTGATGTCTTTACTAGCATCTGAAGCTGGGAACGCTGAGCCCTGGCATTCAACCCAACTGTTTCATCTTAAAAAAGGAAAGGCAGGCTTCTCTATCTCGTCCGCTTTGATGTCAAAGAGAAATAAATTGACAAAAATACCAACATGGAGGCAATGTTTACACTTTCCCAATCACACTGTGAAAAAACTACTATTGTACTAGTGTAATCCTCAGCATTTTAATTACAATTGAAAATTGGCCTGATAGTTGAATAGTTTTTTCTCACAAAAATTATAGTTGAGATTGAAATGATCCCCCCCCCCCCCCAATCCAAACACTATCATTTTATATTCCCCAGTTAGATTTCCTGTTCTTGTTAACTGAAACATTGTAATTGATATTTGCCTCCAAGTAATTTGCTTCATTTTGTGTATCAGCCAAGTGCGTTATGCAGTCTTTGCATGGCCAATATTTATTGCAACAATCCTGTTCTCCAAACACATGTGCTTTGCCTGGCTGCAGTGTAATTGGATCCTCCCTTTCTGACACGACTAGCGGTCCTCTCTCTGACTCGCAGCACCTTACGCCACTTCCTTCTCATCTGTCTCTTTTCCTCTCCTATTCTTCCCCGCCTTTCTAGAGTGTCTCGGCACTGCTTCTCAGTTCACCGAGTGTAATTTCCAGCTTGTCCAAAGTGTGACATGCCAATAAAAAAAGCTGTGGAAGTGGAGATTTACAGTGGTATCGAGTTCACATGCTTCCATCGGGTGGCTCTCTCCATTAAAGAACACATGTTGCAAATTAGCTCTCGCTGAAGACGAAAAAAATTCTAGAGGGGAGAGTGGGAGGGCTTTTTGGCCTGGGGAGGATGGGAAATACAAGGCGCTTAAATTCCAGTCCTCCATCTTCACGCCCCTCATGTTATTCATTCCCCTTCTTTTCTGTATGCATTCTCCCTCTTGTTTCATCACAATGGCTTTAAATATGCCTGTTTTATGCCTAGTAGTGTTTGTGTGAATGCTTGAAAGGTGATTTTTGTTTTTGTTTAGTTTTTTTTGCATCTTTTTTATGTTGTCGTATTACCTGTGGGCTAATTGTCACACATCTCAGACACGTTTCAGAGCTTGTTTTTGTGCAGCAGGCTTGCTGTGAACGACCAAGGCTGCTAAAGTATTTTATATCAATAACATTTACATTAGTCATAACTGAGCTACGGCGTGTTTTTGCGCACAGTTTTTGAAATCTCTCAACCCCCTCACACAAGTACTTGTCAACACAGTCCATTTTTGTTGCGTCTTGAGTAGTTGCTCCGTCTCTTTAGTTTCTTGTTTGATTGTGGAACAAGCCAGGACAGTGTAACCACCTTATGGGCAAAAAAAAAAAAAAAAGATTATATATAAAAATAAAAAATTCAAGAAAAACATCTCGCTCATGTGTGAGATGAGCGTATTTAGTCTGGCTGTGCATACAGTACAAGTGCACTATGCTAATGATGAAATTTACCACACACACTATACACACCCTTAGTGTACATGGAAAAAATGATGTATACTTTGGGCTTTTTGCTGTTATTACTGCCTATTTCCCAAATATAATACCCCATTGCTGACTCTGTCTCACAGCTGAACCCACAAGCTCTGTATTTTCCAAATCTGTTTATTTGTCTAAATTAATTCAAATCAATTGCGGCAGATTCCAGAAAGAGTGTGATACCAAAAGAGCCAGATATGGATTCCTATCGTGGACAGGATGTTTTATTATTATTTTTTTCTATTTTTCTCTTCACCTTCATGCCAGGACGACGTTCATAAATAGTGCTTGATGCTTCAGCCGTGTGCTGAGACCAGACTCATCTGAACTCTTGAAAGAACAATGCAGAGTGCAATGAAGTGCTCGAGCTCTCTCAGCCTCTAACCTTGGGCTATTGAACTTAACATCCCATTTATAGATTGCCGTTATGCCTGAGCCATTTGTAGCAGAATAGCTCTTTATAGCTTTAAGAAAAAGTAATGAGATAGAGAGAGAAAGAGCACCAGATAATTTTCTGCACACTTACATGTTGAGAATGTTTGTTTTCTTTTTTCTTTCTCCTTTCTTGGAAGAGGCTCTGCCGCTGACTGGTGATACTGATAAATGTGTGCCTGCGGGCATGTTAGAAGACGAGGCCATGCTCTCCATTTATAATGTCCTTCGTGTGCCGGACACACGTCCGAAGCTGATCCATGCTGTCGAGGAGATGCACAAAACTCTTCCCTACCTCTGAAGATGAAATGGGCTGATTTAATGTGTAGACCTGCCTGGAAGGTGATCTTGGAGTGTGTGTGTGTAACTAGCTGAGCCGATTAAGACCCCAGTCTGTCTTTGTATGTTTCCCTGGTGTGACACACATGCTCTCTGACGTTCCCAGTGCCACTCAGAAATATGTGAGCTGCACATCCGTGTGATGCTCCGTCCGACACAATATCTGTCCTCGGTTCGCCTCTCACAGGTGAAGTGTTTTTTACTCCTCCTTTGGTCTTGAACTGTCTGTTCCTCTGGCCTGATGTTTTAGGAGCAAACAGGTTGAGCTTGGTCACGTGTTAGGAAATACCAAGCACAATGCAAGTCCTGGATTAGCTGCTGATATAGAGAAAAGCCAGGGCACTTATGTTGGTAGGTGCACCCTGCAACTTTTTTTCCCCCAAATTTAAATAGTATGTTTCAAGAATTTTTTTTTTTTAATGGACTGAAATGTATTTTAGACCTTTAACTGATTGCCTTTCAGCCAATCAGTTGGGCAAATGTTATGTCAAGGCATTAATATGAAATGCATAATGAGACCCATATGAGATGCAGAGTTTAAATCAGTCTAGTTATGATATTGACTTAGAATATGTTGTGTTGTGAAATATAATGTATTGCATTGTAAGTAGGGCTGTCATAGTATCAGGTTTTTCACTACACTGTTATCGTGGCCAAAAGGATTCACAATAACGATATATTGTGATATCTTTAAAATAACATAAAATAAAAAATGATATGGGTCAAATAGAAATTAAAAAGAAATTATATTATTTTTAAGTGTTATAAACACTCGATTGGCGTTGCATTATAAATGTACATTATCCTTACATAGAAATAATACAGTTTTTGCCAATACTGCAATATACACCCAATTAGGGGTGTATATTGCGACAACCCTAATTCTAAGTTATTCGGCCACAACCCTGTTAATTTGTAGGCTACTTAAATTACATGACACTTAAATAAGTCTATTTATATGACAACTTGTATTGAACATATTTACAAAAAAACACTGAGATGAATTGCTTTAAATAGATGCAATTGGTATGCATGTCGGTGACATTAATTCATTGCATGGGATCTTTGTGAGTCACCTACAGGGGTAAACTGGAATTTTTACAGTGGTAAAAATGGAACTGCTCTTAAATCTTTTTTTAAATCTTTTTTTTTTCCTTTTCCCTCTCCTTTTACCTTTCCAAGGTCGATTCAGTGTGATCGTGGCAGAGACGCCTTTGTAACATCTCTGTGCAACACATCATCCAAGCAGGTTTAGAGTGCAGGGGAGGCCTCTATCTGTGTGTGTGTGTCACACTAAAGCAAAGGCAGAGCTTATGGTGCTGTATAAAGGCCAATTGATTATAGGCACCGCTGGGGCAGCAGGACAGGCTGATGGTGGAGTGTTTGAAGAACCGAGGCGCTGGCCAACATCTCAGAAGCCGGGAAACCCTCGCTGAGATGTTCTGAGCAGTGGGCCAATTTAGTATTTAAAAGGTGAGCTCTCTTTTAGCGGCATGGGAAGTTGAAAGGGCTGGTGCTGGCTGCCCAGCTTGCTTCAGTGTGGAAAGGCTGGCCGCTACAGCTGCTTGCTCGCTGTAATTAAGTGTGAACTGTTTGCTGCCACAAATGGCATTTAAATGCCAAGTGGTAGCCAGAGCAGGCATAATATCAGGGGTTTATGGCTTCAACCTTGCCTTTTTTTCTTTATTTTACTCTTTCTTTCCAACCATGGCTGGATGGATGGAAGGGATTTAGTGTATATAAAGGTTTACGAAGAGAGATAGGGGCTATAGAGAGGAGTGAGTGGAAGTGGTTTGAGCTCTACAGTCTCTCGTGATCTGGGGCATCGACACACTGTAACGATCATAAGCCAGCGCTGTCAAACCACTCTCACCGGCAGCCATTAGAGAACTGTGTGTGGGAGGTTGACATTTAGGCATGAACATTTTAAGAATTACAGGCAAGACGTGAGAATTATATCATGCAGTCGCACATATTCTTGGCAAATACCGTCTTTATATTCTACGACATGACTGATTTATACACTGAGGCATTCAAATCATGCCAGTCACCATATATGTAATATCACATTATGTGTTTCATGTAGTAAGAGCAATCCCTGACAGCTCTTGACATACTTAATTGTATGAGATGTTGTTCTTCATTTGCCCAGGGAGAACTTCTACTTCAGAAGTCTAAAGCCATTTTACAGGCAAATTTTGATAGTTTTTAGAGTGAAACAATGTTCTGTGAGGAAAATGTAGTGGGATTTAAAGTTATCCATTGGAAATTGATTGTTGGATTGTGAAAAGTGGTCATTTCATTTAATAGAGTGAGACATGAATGCAGTTTTGCTAAAATAATATTTGTGTGTGGTTGCAAAGCTCTATTTTCAGCATCATTACTCCCAGTCTTCAGTGACGCTTGGTCCTTCAGAAATAATTCTAATATGCGGATTTGGTGGCCAAGATTTTTTATTATTATCAAAGTTGAACAGATGTGCTGCTTAATATACTTGTGAAAAAAAAAAAAAGGATTCTTTGAATCGAAAGTTCAAAACAACAGCATTTATTTGATATAGATATCTATTATAAACATTATAAATGTTTTTGTCACTTTTGATCAATTTAAATCATCCTTGCTGAGTAAAAATCTTTTTGTTTGTTTTTTGGTAAGAAAAAGTATAATATATAATGCACAGTAAAACCAGGAATGTCTACTACAGTAAATACAGTAAACTTTTGATGTCATGTCATGTTTTATACTTCCATTATTTTCTGTCACTCCATTTTGCATGCTTTGCCCATATTGTGCATGCTTATTGTTGTGCTAAAAAGGAAGTATTTGTATATTTTTAGCTTTAAAATGTTCTTAATGCACATCACCTGTGTGCAGGAGCGTGCACTCTTTTTTCCGTGGAAATCGCACAGAAATGCAGGTCTAATTAGAGAGCTGTATTGTGGGATTATGGGTAATGGCAGTGCTAGTGCATTAGGGTAGAGTGTGAGCTGTTAGATCAGGGTCATTGTGGAGAGCCTGGGAGTTGGATTAGATGAGTGATGAGAATGAGATTTTCTGTCTCAATGCTGCTTTCTTGATGGCTTTCCCAGAATGCAGTCCTTTTAAAAAGGGTAAAATTGTTGCAAAAGTAAGATGGTAATAAGAAAAACAGCAGACACCCATTGCCCACTGGCTGTCACTGGAACCAATAAGCAAAAGAGCGCAGGAGCTCTGGGCTTTTACACTCTCCTTGTGGAGCGTTTCGACATGGGGCTTGACAGTGTGTAATCACTCACACACACACACTTTGTGTAGGTTGCATGCATGTTTGTTTGCTTCTAGGAGAGCTAGCTGGTCAATACTTCAGGGCTGCAATCAGGGGAGGCTCTGCAATCAATATCATCACAGTGGGCTGGAAAATGTCCTCCGTGCACACAGCACTCTACGCAGGCAAAGAGAGAGAGAAAGTGAGGACGGGAAAAAATACAGCAAGAAAGAAAAACAAATGCAGGGAGGGGCAGTGCAAATGGTTGTAAATCTCAGCAGGCTTGCAAACAAACAGTGCTTTTCAGTCATCATACACAAAACGGCTCTGATAGCGCTTTATCACCTCATCGTCTCTCTCTGCCTCTCCGCCACTGGCTGTTTAGGGCTGTCAGTCATCCAGCTTGAAGCTCATTGGCTAGTGTGTGGGCGGACCTTTTGCAAAAGGCTGGAGGGAAAATTTACCGACCGCTGCACTAATAATGCTGAGCCGGGTGCCATCAATAACCACACCCCCTTCACAACACACACTCATAGACTGAAGACCACATTGAGCTGTCACCCCCACTTTGCGTCGTCCTTCATCTCGGCAGACGTTAACGCACGCAGACGTTTCTCCTCTTCTTTTCATTTTAATCTAGTAGAGGCTTGATTTGACATGAGTTCGGCAGTGGAGGCCGATACCTCGCTCTGCTTATTGAGATATCAGTTTACTCCAAGTGTACTACGGTACTTGATGAAAATGTCAAATGGCTGATGTCTCTGCAGCCCTCCCCCGACCATATGCTCACATTTTAGCGCATGGGAAATTGTCTGCGTGGTTGCATGCCTGCCTCTGTGTGCGTGCGTTTGTGTGTGTGTGTGTGTGTGAGTGCGCTGCCACCCATTATGTCTAATTAGATTGACCTCAGCTCTTATCTGGCAAGGCTGTGTAGGCACTCTAAAACAAAGAACGGACTTGGTGGCTGCCGGTAGAGATGTGTTTGCTTTTGTTGCAAGTGAGTAAGGGTTGAAAAACAGCTGAAAGATGCATGCTGGGAGTGTGACCGTGTCAGCCATTTGACCCTTCAACTCCAGCAGCCTTTCTCCTCATCCCTATGAGAGATATTCATTTCGTCTTCTCCTTGATGCGGAGCTGAAGCCGGTGTGACCGACTCGACAAGGAGATCTGCATTGTTTCTTCTTTGTCGCTGTGAAGTTGTGCGCATGCGCGGTCCCGTATGTGTGTGTTTGTACGTGGTGCGGGTGTGTAATTAAAGAGGACAGAGGGATTGGAGAAGGCAGATGATCTCTCCTCATGCCTGTAGTGCAGGGCTCCTGTGGCAGATTGACAGTCTGGAGCACAGATAAGCAGCTTCCTGTGGCGCTCCTCTTTATTTCTCCCCCTCCGCACTGTAGGGAGCTCTTTCAGCCATGCACACATGCTCATTAAAATCTAAACGTATAGGGAATGAGGCTACATGTGCGCCTGTCTGTCTACATGAGGAACTGCGTTGTCATTCAGATGTATTTCCTGTATCTATGTCGTGTTTGTATGAATATTTGTCAGCGATAATTTCCCTCGGCCACCGGGTACAGCACTGCCCGTCGAGCCAGAGGGCGGTGCTCCAGCTGGCATGTCGCAGGCCAGTTAGTTTTCAGTCTGTCTTTGCACACACACGCTCCCCGACTCATTCTAAGGACCTTGCGCCACGGTCCTCCTAGATCGTTGAGCGTTTGCCCACCTCTTAGGATGCGTGAGCTGGATCAGTATGCGGATCTGTCTCTCTGCCATCCTGTTTAATGCTTTGGCTCCTTTATTTGAAAGATATTAGAGACTAAATATTTGCAGAGGTTGATGTTTGAAAGAAAACCCAGTGTGGGAGGATGCTGGGTAAAAGGAGTGTGTGATGAATCGCAAGTGAGGATGGGAATTGTGCTCTTGTCCTTCCTTATTTTCCTGATTCTTCTTCCACTAGAGTGTACTTGGTAAAGACTACTTCCCGCTGAGTATCATTGTCAGGCAGTTTTAAGAATCAGCATTTTTTTTCTCTTTCTTTATATCTTCATTTTTAAAAATGATAGCTCTGACACATATAGTGATATACATTGCTGTCTACTGTATGCGTAGGAAACTGCCTTCTAAAGGAGCATACAAACTGAAATGAAACCTCATAAGCCGAGATCTTATGGTTTTGAATTTTTAATGCCACTTTATTTTCATTTTTGTCTTTTCAGTCTTTTTCAGTATTTTGTGTTTTTTTTCAGTATTTTTATCAGTGATTTATTTTTTTTAATGTATTTTGAATTTATTTATTAAAGGATAGCCTCTTGAGATGCAACATCTCATTTTCAAGAGGGTCCTATTTGTATTTTAGGGTTGTTAATGCACTGTCTGGTATCATTTAAAAAATAAATAATTCTCAGCACAAATCTAGTCTTATTGTTGGTAAAACAATAAATAGATTAAACCATTTTTATTGATAATTATTTGTATTTTTTTTTATGAAATATGAACACTGAGCTCGTTGCAGTGAATTCTGGGATCAGTTTTTCCGCAAAGTATTCATGCTGCCTTAGAATCTGAACAAAACAAGCAGTCTTAGAAGGCAGCAGGAAGTTTTTAGAACAGCTGTTATAGCGGGAGGTGCTTATGATGACTTAAAGGGATAGTCACCCAAAAATAAAAATAATTTTCATTTTTTACTCACTTGTCGTTTTCTTTCTTTCTTTGGTCAATGCAATGAAATAAATGGGTTCTAGTGTTGTTTTGGACACCATTGACTTTAATTCAGTGGACAAAAACGGTTCTTTAATTCTTTTGTGATCCACTGACAGTCATATAGATTTACAATCACATAAAGGTGAGTAAATGATGACAGTATTTTAATTTAAATGCTATCTTGCTAGACAGCAGACTAGGTTTTGGAACAGCTAGAGTTTTTATAAATATTTCCATCAGCTGCTGTTAGCCGAGTCAGCAGGGGAGATGGCAGAGTTAAATCAGTCTCTTTTTGCTCTCTTTCTCTCTCTCTCTCTCTCTCTTTATTTCACCTAAACCCAAACAGCTTCACAAATATACAAAACCTGCTCTTGTACTCAGTCCGCAATCGTCGAGCCACATGCACACTGGCCAATGAAAGGTGAACGCCGTAATCAGCCCAATCAAATAATCAAAACCCAAGTGAATCAACGAAGCAATTAGAGCTAGAGCAGAACAAAGACCATTGTGCTAGAGTATAGCTGCGCAGAAAAGAGAGGAAGGGTTTGCGCAGCGTCTGTTACCACAAGCCGCTTTCCCTGCATCAGCTTGGCTCGCTCTAGCCCAAACACACTGATCGATTAGCCGTGGCTTAACCAAGACTTCTCATTTCCTGCCTTCCATTACCGCGCTCCATCACACCCGGCACTGCTCAGCGGCCCATGCTGCAGCCTCAATGCTGGGATTAACCAGCCAACCAGGCATGGTTCACATTTAAACACATACACGGCATGTTTTTCTCTCTCTGTGTTCTGTATCCTAACAAAAAGGCCCCACAGCTTGTGCTTCATTCATACGTCAGTCTCGTAAACATGCTATTTCTTCATTTAACTCTTGCTGCAACCAATGCCTGTGCTTCAGCCCTTTTCACCCTACCATGATCCTGTCTGTGTTTATCTATGAATGCATGGCTGCTCCCCTCCCCGGCAAGTGAAACGACCCAGTCATTAGGCCACACTAACAAGGCAGCGCATTGTGTCTCTCTCTGCTTTCATTCAGGAAGTGCAGAGACATGAGCAGGGACTCAAGGCTAAACTGAGTCCGCTGCTTGTGCGACTGATCCGCCGTCGCTCTCTACAGATTTCAGGACTGGATAAGCTCACAGGCTCATGTGTTTTGCCTTTGTGCTCAAATGTTTTGAGATGTTTCACATTTCTGGGAGGCTGTTCGCCAGGCTTGTGCTCTTGTAGTACATTATCTCACCGGCCGTGTGACAAGGTTGTGTCAGGGAGCTGTAGAATTATGGAGTAACTCTATACTACGACAGTGACCATTGAGGTCAGGAACACAGATCCGGCGTCCCCTGAGCTCGCAGGCATTCTCCTCCAAGTCGCACTGCTTCAGTCCATAAATCTATGCTGTCAGCAGCCATTTAGGGCTGGCACAGTCAGGTTTTAGATAAGATGTTACCCAAGACGAAGGAAGAGGTCAAATCCGAGGAAAATGAATTCACCAATGGTAAACAATAGACTTTGAATAGGCTGCTAAATGATTACCCTCCAAAACTGGTCTTAATTGCATATTAAATATATATTTTTAATACATTTAGTTTTTTTTTACCTAATTTACATGTTTTCCTTAATGTAAAAAAACCTTTGTAATATTAATTTTTTTTTAATGTTTTTTATTTACATTTACATTACAGCAAAACACTTGAATGTTATGTACACGTTTTTCAGTCAGTAAGCAAGTCAAAACTTAATTCAATAAGCATTCTTTAAGTAGAAGTCATTTTTAAGAGTTTTATCTTTTTTCTTTAATCTTTTTAACCACTTCATTAAAAGAACCTGCTCAGAGTCGTTTATGAATCAGACAATTTGTCGAGTACCGACAGGTACTTACACAATAGTAAGGTGTTATGTCTATTCATTGTGTTGGATGGGACTGGATACAGCAAAATAATACAATTAAATTTAGTTCAGGCTGCAAATGTACATGTGATTTAATTTAATTAATTTTGTCTGGGTGCTGTCGATTGAGCAGCGGCATTGTGTGTGTGTGTGTGTGTGTGTGTGTGTGTGTGTGTGTGTGTGTGTGTGTGTGTGTGTGTGTGTGTGTGTGTGTGTGTGTGTGTGTGTGTGTGTGCAAAGCTGTGTGATTTGGCCTGTTATCGATAGCTGTATTCAGAGCTCTTCATTTCCTTCTATTGTCTGGATCACTCAAAAACAACCATGACTGAAGGAAAATAAAGAGTTGTCTGTATTTAGCTATTTTAGAAACTATGCGGGTATCTTATCAGTCTGCAAACATGTTTTACAGATTGTTTCTTACAGATAAAAGCATTCATTTTTATGGTACATTGTTTTAAGCATATTGAAAAATGCCTCTGGTTTGGTTTGCATCTTTTAATGTCTCCCACAACAAAACATTATGAGAACAATAGAGCTGTACCATCATTGTCTCGTGAAGGAAAAAGTGTTCCTTTATTGCAATACAATAACAACCTTTTAAATATTAACGTTGTCTTTCCACCCATTGTTTGCCTGGAGACTGCTGTCAATCATGTCTCAGGAAACACCCCCTCCTTTCATGTCCAGCCCCCAGCATTCAGTCAGTAACTGAAGAGTTTGAGTACCAGGTGGGGGGTTGAGTGAGGGGTTGAGTTTTGAAAGAGGAAAAGGGGGGAAGGGATATGAGCCGGTCACACCTGCTGTGTGTAGCAACCCAACACACGCTGTGATACACATCACAGCCACTGCCTCTTCATATCAAACACACCTGATGTGATATCGCCCAACGGCCAGCTACAGGAAATAGCCTGTGAGATCAAGAATCAGGGCGAGGAAATAGAGACAGGCAGATTATGTGAAGTGCAGAGAGTTGAGTGTTATAAGTGTTGCTGTGCTGTTGAGTCTGGTGTAATGGATGCAGCAGTAGCAGTGAGATCTTAATTAGCGTTATTTGTACACCCAGCACGACTCTAGCCACTGCCAAATGAGTGAGCAGCCTCAGTAGGAAGCATTCTATTTCATATCATTTCTGTTTTTGAACTTTCTACTCAAAGAATCCTGAAAAAAAAAAAAATCATGTTACATAATCATGTATCATGTTTCCACAAAAATATTAACTGTTTTCAACATTGATGATGATGATAATAAGAAATCATATTATAATGATTTCTGAAGGATTATGTGACACTGAAGGCTGGAGTTAAAGGCTGCTGAAAATTCAGCTTTGCCAAAATATATTAAAAATAAAAAGAGAAAACGGTCCTTTTAAATTGTAATATTTTTTCCAGAATAATTTTATTGTATTTTTTGGTTAAATAAATGCAGCCTTTGTGAGCAAAAAAAATAAATCTTACCGTCCAAACAGTAGTTTACATTAAAGTACAATGTCATTCCAATCACATTGCCTTTATTCTTGTGCTCTTTGTTTGGCCAATGCTTTCTATGACAAGCTTCTAATGTAGATTTGTTCCCAAACGGTTACTATTGAGGTTCCATTTCTGTTAGAAAGCTCTAATGTAGGCGGTGGACAGTGAAGCACCTCACTAGGTTCTGGGACCGACTTTTAGAATTAGGCTAAAATGACGTCTTAGTAAGGTTGCATAATGGTGCTGTCTGCCTTTGTGTTGAGAACATGCCTTGAAATGTTACCTAGACCGCTTCACTAGGTTTTGGAGCAGAGCTAACATGAGTCGATTGGTGTCACAAGGTTGGGGGGGTGCAGTTTTATCCTGGTTTTGTTACACTAAAAATCTCCCCCTTTGAACTGCCTAATGCTCATCAAATCCAATATAGAGAGTGGCTGACAGATGGGCAGACTTTGTTCAAAGCGAGTCGAGATTTAATATCTAAACAGCAGAGGGAGAGAGAGGGGCCCGGTGTTTAGCAGCATAAAGGTCCTGACTGTGCCGACATCACAGCTGTGACTCTCTCCCTCCCTCCATTTGTGCTTGTAGACAGGCGGAGGAGTAATCTGTACACAGGCTTTTGCAGGGGAGAAACATGTCATCAGCACTTGTTTACCATTATTAGTTTCAGTCTGACTGTGGCAGGGCAGCACATTTGTTCTTCAACTGCTCGAGCCGAAAGGACTCTACTTGAGACTTTTTATTTATAAAAAAAAGGCAAGAGCATGCTACATGTCTTTGTTCACATTGGACTTTTTTGTTCACAGGGCTGTTTTGGGGCCTACAACTATGTGTTTTTCCTCTCTTTGTCACTCAGGCACATACAGCTGTGAGCTGAGGTCCAGATGGAAGTGCTTGTGTGTGTATATGGAGAGAGCTGCGTCTGGTCTATGTCTGAGAGGCAGTTAAAGAGAGAGCAAGCTTATGGGCGGAAACGTCTCTGTGTGCACATCCATCATGCTTGAGAGAGTGAGCCCTTCCTGTCTGCCTGCTCCTCACTAATCATATTACGTTTTGTTGAGCATAGATCTGTCCCCCTTGATGCCACCAACATGTATGCATGCCGGGAAAACAAGCCTGAATTTCTGCACTCAAGCCATTGGATTATTTGCATACCTTTCCTGCAACATGATCACGGGCCAAAGCCTTCAAGAAACCATTTTCCACAACCACCTTCTCCAGGAAGTGTGAAAACCCCTGCTTTTCTTCGGTTCCACTGCAGTCTGAGCCCGGTTTGGTTAAGAAAACCGGAGAGAGTTCTGGTGCCGGATGACAGAAAAGCACAACGTTGAAATTGAAAATAAACACACATTTCCTGTTAATGTGCTCTAGGTGGAGAGCTTCAGGGTCTGGCTTTGCTTAGCTGCGGGTTGGTTATGTGAGAAGAGAGTGCGAGGGCCTGGGCTGTGGTTGTTTTACCCTCTCCTGTTAATGTGGGAGCCATGTGACCGCTTCAAGCTGCAGATAAGACCTGCCACCGCTGCTGCAGCTGCCGCCATGTTTAATGATTACGCTAAACAGACAAAATGTCAGCCGCCAACACGCAGCGTCAGGTCACAGGGGTGGGAGGTTATGCCACGGCGGTTGTATCCGAGTTGGTACCTTCAGCAATAGCATGTAATAAACCGTGACTAATTCAAACGGCGTGTGCGCAAGCATTCGCTTCGTGTAATTTTCCTCTCATTACCACCTCGGTTCTCTGTCCAAGCATGGCTCAAGAGCCCGCTTCTGTGTGCAGCTCTTTAATTCTCACATCACTAATGAATAGTCCTCACACATCTTTTCTCTGTGATGTGTGCCACACATCAGGTTATTATTAGCACAGTAGCTCCCTGTGGAAAGCCCAGCTGTTGGCGTGCCGGTGGAGTCTGCTTAACACCCCTGGTAGACTCCACCCTGCTCTGTTCCCCCTCTGGCCAGACCTCATAAAGTCCAGCTTCAGCCTCTTATAGCACTCTCACTGGACTCTTACACTGGCTGCGCTGTAATTAGTGCTGCCCGCGCTGTTTGTGTCGCCCTACATCCCCCATGCTTCTAACATTTCTCACTTCTCTCTTCTGCCCTCTTTAGGTCGTGCTTATATCATGAATGTGGTGTTGGGCATTACAATAGGCATGTTTGGATTGGATCTGGGTTTCTCTTGTGCATTTTGCTCTATTTACATGGAGATAGATTGATGATTGAATAGACAGACAGACAGACTCCCAGGTTTAGAGCTCAACGAACAGACAAAGGAAGCCGCACAGCCATTATAGAGTGAAGGAGAGAGCGGGCAGACCACCACTACCCCCTCCATTCTCCTGTGGTATGCCTCGCTCCTCTGATGGAGGGGAAATCTCTCCCTTTAGTGTCTCCATCACTGACTGAGACCTAGTTTATAAGTGAGCTGGCAGGCCCCTCGAGCAGTCTTAATTCAGTCATGTGTTTGGAGAGGTGGCTTTAAGCTGTGCTGGGATCAGCCGGATGAGGAGCAACTCGGGGAAGGAAGGGAATGCTGTGTGGAATGTCACTAATCAATTCAGCATTGTAATTGTAATAGGCTCCTCACCGCTGCCTCAGTTTGGCTGCCTCTCTCCGTCTCAGAGTGCTTATCTTGATAATTTGATTCTGCACAGTGATCTGTTCAGTGTAACATGCAAACATAATTAGGGTCTGATAATGAAACAGTAATTTCCAGCTCTAGAGCGACAGGAAAGGTTGAACGATTCGGCCACAGGGATCTGTTTGGACAGCACAAATATCTTATCAAACTGTATGCATTTGTTATCAAAGCCTTAGTGTTTATTCATGTTTAAACTCAGTGTTTTATAGGTTTAATGTTAATGCAGGAGCTGAACCAAGGCACTGAAAGCTCTGAAATACCCTGGAGGAGCACAGGTTGTCTCCCCATCTGCGGTGTAATAAGCACTGACAACACCTCTGATGACACATACAAGTGGCCCAGTTACAGAGAGCGCCTTTAATCTCATTTAAATTGGGTTGTAACCATCTCAACAATCCCACATCAGCACACATTTTAATTTAGCCTAGATTACTCTTACTCATCGGTCTTTAATGCCAAGGATTCTTTCACTTTTACCTTTAGTGGGCAATTTGAAAAGATGGCATTCTGTTTGAACATTTCTGTATTTTAATTTCTGCTCTCCTAGTATTTTCCAGTGATCTCAGAAAAGGTAGGAGTCTTGAAATATCTCTACAATGAGCTCAGCCCCCCACTCCCCCACCCCCTTTTAGAAGCCAGAGCTGCATGAAGTGAATCAGGCTTTCAATAAAAAAAGACCCTTGGCTCTCTGATCCACCCTGGATGTTTTTTTTCCCACTAGGCTGGCGCGGTGGCACACACTCGGCCTTTTGTGGGGAATGTGGTAATCTGTAGTCATGTTAAAGATGACTGTGATTTCTGGCCGCTGCTCCGGGGGTCTTGTCGCCAGTGTCTGCTGAGCTGTGGTTTCTTTAATGTCCTTTTAAACCATTTGAATGGTCAGTTGGCTTCGTGTGAGAGGATAATAAATATTTCATGTCAGGGAATAAAAACAGTGCTTTGCCCTTTTCTTCTCCCTCTCTGGCCCCTCTTGGAAGTGCCTCTGGGAGGTCTGGACATGACTCAGTGCTGCCACTTGCTGGTCATTATGTGGTACTGAAGCAAACTGGAACTGTGTGCAGTCCCTTGGATAGACAGCGGGTGGCAGAGTTCAAAGTGCAGCTTTGGAAAAGAGGGGAGCGGCAACTGATGTGTTTAGCTAGACAAAGCTGGCCTCTTTTCTTTTTCTTTTTCTTTTTCTTTTTTTTGTTACCTAAATATGCCCCATCCATGTTTCTTCACCACCCTCCCACACATGGTCATGGAGCCATTTACTTTATTAAAGAATGAAATGCCTTCAATCCCTTTTTAATTGACTTTGTTCCACCAAGGGCTTTTGGCACAGGACGACTAGAACTATAAACCCAGTGGTGGCACAAACTCACGTTTGCCAAGAGCCAAATTTGAGACGCTGTGAACAAACAAACAATATCTGTTTATTTTACAGAATGTTTATTTTTCTCTTTCAGAGTAAACGGGACCATCTGTTAATGAATGTGAAATGGTATTACCGCCAGTCTGAAGTACCTGACTCCGTCTACCAGCACCTGGTGCAGGACCGCAACAATGAGAACGGTATGTGTGTGATGGTCGAAAAAAACAAAGAACTTTGTTTGAAGAGTCCTTCTCATTTATGTAACCACCCCTGGTTATTGGTTTGTGAAGTTTCATAGAGAACGGCATCTCAAATAAATGAGGATTCAGAAAAAAATACCACCCTCCTGCCCTTGTTTCCCTGGTAACGCTCCCTGAAGAGCGACAGCGGTGCCATGAAGTGCAAATAACTTTCAGTGTAATGTGCCCTCGGAGCTCTCATTCTCCCGACTATCAGCAGCAAATCTGAGCTTGATACACACATCAGGCAGTAATAACAGGCTGAGGGGGTCTGCCGGGCTGGGTCTTTGGCACTTTGATTCACACTGCACTCTAATAAAGCATTAAGAAGGCCTGCATTATTGCCAGCCTTCTGGAGAGCAGCAGCCACCACCTGCTGCACCACTGACTAGTCTGACATGGCGGCCATTGTTATTTGTGCTAATGCCATCTGAAGACAAATGTTCACCCAACACTGTCTGTATGGATCTTTGTGACATTTGCCATTGGAAATATTTACCTGAAAAGCCATACATATACAGTTTAGCATCTAATGCATTTCCATTTGCTTTTCCATTTGCATTAAATGTTTTTTTGTTGTTGTTGATGAATTGAAACCCATTGTTTAATTTTATTCAGTTTTATTGTTTATTTCCAAGAGCTACTGTACTGTTACTGTCATTGTCTATAAGTATATAGCTGTAATATTTCATAGCCGCACAAGTGTCTGTGCATTTTTCTGGTTTCTTTTGTGTCGCGCATGCGTTTATTATGTGTGCGCGTTTTTATTAGCGACAGTCTGGATGCCTCTCACGCTCCGTGTCTGCTTTCTGTCTCTTTCTCCAGACTCTGGTCGTGAGCTGGTTATTACTGATCCTGTGGTTAAGAGCAGAGAGCTTTTCATCTCAGACTATGTGGACACTTATCATGCTGCTGCCCTCAGGTAACACACACACACAGACACACACACAATTCAACTGTGGTCAGGAATTCAATCATTTATCCACAGTAGTATCACGTTCACTTAATAAAGGAAAACAAAATCTCTATTATTTTTTTGCCTTTTGACGGTTATATCAATATCAATATTTATGTGTTTAATTTTTTCCAATCAAAATAACTGTAATATTCCATCAAGTGTAGTCAATTAGATTCAAAAGGTTTACTTGAAGTCTTTTTTACTAAATGAAGACAACATAGATAATTTTTTTATATAAATATGCAAAAATCCTTCATAGTGTCCTTTTGAATTACAACAATAATAATAATTATATTTATATTAAATTTTTAAATATATGAAACACCCTGCACATGGTCTTTTTGGATAGTGCAAACAAGTAGCTACTTTGAGTTTTGAAATTATTCAGTTAAAAAAGCAGTTTGAACTGATTCGTGGAAATCAAACTTACAATTGCAATTACTTTTTTTTTATATATATCAACAATTTTTTTTTATACATTTAATTAATTAAACATGTCTTATACTGGCATTCATACTCTGTGTAACACTCATATTGGCAACTTCTAAAACTAGTCTAATGATTGCACCAATAAATTGTGAATATTCCTTTTAAAATCCAGTACTAGCTCTGATGATTTATGGTCATTAAAGAAACCTCTGGCAGGTACAGATGCTCTGGGATCTAAGACTTGAGTATTTAAGAGCTGTAAACAGACATTTTGATCCTCTCAGTTCACTACGGGAATGGCCGTCTCAGTACAGACAACCATTTCACAGCGATTCTGCATGCAAAGCATTACTGAAAGCAATGATGTTTTTTTGCAATGAGAAAATGGCTCAGGAAAAAAAAAAAGAGTACAGGCATGCTTATTGTCAAGAAACCAGACCTTTTCAGTCTGTCTTTACCCAAGTGATGTATTTTCCCCTCTCTCTTTCTCTTCCTCCCTCCTTTCCTTTCCTTTCCTCTCTCTTAACTGAAACCATCTGGAGGCAGCGCACAGCCACAGCTCTGAACCACTGATTTCAGGGCAAATTAGCTGCAACTTCTGCTGCACAGAGACCCCTTTGATTTGACTTATTACAGGGCTTTAGATAAACTCAGTGAATTCCGCTAGCATGTCGTAATTCCTGCTCCAAACCTCATGTTCCTTTCATCTTATGGGGAAGGTATTGAACCAGTGCAAACACTCTAATGCCTATTATTTTGATGGCCCCTGATGTCGAAAATGTAAAGTGCAGAAGGGGGGCATTGTAAAAATGTCACAATTCATAGATTTTGTTCGCTCTGCATTGCTTGAAAATCCTGTGGTGTCCGGTATCTTTTGTTTGTCTAACAGGATGAAGGGAAATGGCATTAATAAAACAACTATACAGGAATACTGTAACCCGCAAGATTACCCGCACTTACAAACCTATAGCAATAGCTTAGACAAGACATGTCGGTATTCAGACACTGTCTCTTAAAGACATAGTTCACCCCAAAATAAAAATGATTATTATTTACACAAAGGTGGGAGGAAAATGATGACAAAACAGCATATGGTTTTGGAACAGCATTTGGGTGTATTCAATAAATAAAAGGGTTAGTATAATAATGGCAAATATTCATTTGTAGAGTTTTGAGTGAACTATTCCTTTAAGTAAACCTGGAAATGTATTTGCACCGTGACACTGATTTGTTTGCTCTATTTCTTTGCAGGGGGAAATGTAACATTTCACACTTTTCTGACATATTTGCTGCCAGGGAGTTCAAAGCACGAATCGACTCTTTCTTCTACATCTTAGGATATAACCCAGAAACCAGGTAAGCCTTTACTGACTTCAGTAATCAGTCCTCCTCAGGCATGTTCTGTCTTCAGATCCTCTGTTGCAATATTTTACAAATAGAGATTTTATGATTCATATCAGGTATGCAGTATCTGGTTTTGTTGTATTCACTCTAAATTGTCCTATAATACATAAAGGCAGTTGTGAATAGATTAAATCAAGGACACTGGCATCTGTTTTATAGCCTGTCTTTGACAAGCATGTAGAGTTTTATTTTCCATCTCCTGCGTTTTGGGGAATTTTATCATGCTTTAATTTTCCATTATATTGGGAACATAAATACAAAGTTTGGGGTTTATGTTTGATCCTTCAGAAATCATTCTAATGTGCTAATTTGGTGCTTAAGTAATATTTCTTATTACCAGTGTTGAAAACAGTTGTTCTGCTTAATATTTTTGTGGAGATTGAGATACTTTTTTCAGGATACATTTATGAATAGAAAGTTCAAGAGAACAGCATTTATTTGAAATGTTAATCTTTTGTAACATTATAAATGTCTTTAATGTCACTTTTGCGTCCTTAGTTAATAATTTATTTCTATATAAAAAAAATCCTACTGACCCCAAACTTTTGAATGGTAGTGTATAAAATAAAAACTATATTTAAGAATCATAAATGTTTTATATATATATATATATATAAAACCATAATATTTATTTAATAGCATTAAAATATAATATTCTGTTGTTCTTGGAGTCTGATTTTAAGCTTGCTTGCTTTAAGAAGAAATTAGTTGTTGTTTTTTACGCTATGTTTGTTCTTTGACATCATTTTCTCTAGGGCTGCACAATATATCGAAATTATCGAAATATCGCAAATGTCTATATCGCTATATGCATATCGCAACGGCTTGCAGTAACTGGGGTCATGAACAAAAGACAACAAAAATTCACTCACTGCTCTTGGCTGAATAACTTTTGTAGCTTTAAGAATCAGTATATATTTCATTCGTACAGTGAAAACTAGGCAGTGTTTTATTTTTACAATTGATTATTCAGTTTTTGTTGTTAAATACCCTGAACCCTGTGGTTTACACTGATGTTAAAATAACACTACTTATGCTACAGTAAAACACTGCTGTTCACTTTCAGAAGCTGTAGGGATGTTTTCTTGTCACAAAAAGAATGGGAAACACAGGTTGTAGGTTATATAATTTTAAAGATATTTTAAAGATAATTTCATGTTTATTTTACACACTTTAAGCATTATCATATCGAATATCGCATTATTTAATGTTTATCGCATTTCGCATTTTTCTTCAATATCGTGCAGCCCTAACTTTCTCACAGGTGCATGTTATGATGAATTAAAATATCAATACAGCTGAAAGGACAGGAAATGGATTTTGTATGATGGTTTTCACTGCTATGATGTTTGAAATGCTAGTCACATTGTTTCTAGTATTAACAATGTAACTTAAGACACCTCTCACAGTTTATTACTTACTGTAGCAATCCCGGTTTTGCTCAAAGAATGTCCATTGAATGTTTTACGGCCTTGTCTCTGTGTGGTGCACTCGCGCTACTGTGTTTTAAAGGACAATGACTTGTCTTTTGTAATGGCTGTTTGACTTTTTGTAAATAATGGGCTACTTATTTTTTTATAAAAATTGACTATTTAGACGCTCAAATTTAAAACCAATGTAATCTGAGATGTATTTAAGCAAACAAAGATTATTTAAACATTTGAAATCCAAACCACATCTGCAAATGAATTTTAATTAGGATAGTGTAAATATAAAATGCTGCATCAGACTCAAGAGTACTGCAAATATTTTCGTCTCCAGATTTAATCTTAAAGGAATCATTCACCCAAAAATGTAATAAAAATGATTATTTACCAAGTCATTATTTATTTGCCTTTATTTATTTATATGTACCCTAATGCTGTTCCAAACCTGTGTGCTCCTCTGATTTTCTTTTTTTGGGGTGATAAAATGCTTTCATTTGCAGATGATGTGCAATAATTATATTTAAACATGCGATATTGACAAAAAAAATCTGTTTCACGCTTCTAATGTGACATCTCTATTAAATGTTCAAGCGTAATGGGAATGAATAGTTAAATCCCCTATTCCTTTGTGTATAACAATCATAGCCTGTATGCTGTTGTGTCAGGGAAAAAGCAGGATTACATTAGGACCATTACCATAGTCATGTGATGCTCCAATAATGGGGTGCATTAGGAGCCCGGGGAGAAGAAAGGGGATATTTGAGGGATATAAGATGCTGTGGCGGATAAACAGGAGCAATGGTGTACTGTTGCTGGTTGGGAGCCCCCTTCACGGGTCCCCCACTCAATCACAGTCTATCGCCCTCTCCACTCCCTCCTCCCGCTTGTTTGGTATGCAGCAGCAGCATGGTGTGTGTGAGCAGGAGAGATGGGCTGTGATTCCTCTGCGTGTGTGTGTGAGGTCGCGGCACATGCTCAGTGCTGTCTGTCGGTCACGGCACAAGCTCAGTGTAAAAGCTGACTGAATGCCTGAGCCTCCATTTTGAGTACCTACACAAATAGGTGCGAGAGGACACTTTATTCCTCCTCACTCAGTCAAAATCAAACCGCAGCTCTGGCTCCGACATGGACGACCTGTTCAGTCCGCGCAGGTACGTTAGCATGCTCGTCTTCACCTGTTAAGATATCGGCGTGCGTCATTCTGGACGTACCCGCCTCGCGCTCCTGTTGTAATGCTATATAACGTTACGTGTTTGTCTTGAAAACAGCTGTCCGTGCTTTAAATCGCGTTGACAGTGCTGTCCGGTTGTTTGTGTTGCTGTCATTAGCATTAGCCGTCTGTGCTAATGTCAACGTTGTGTGCTTTCATCATTAGTGCTTTGAGCGGGTGGAATAAAGCGGGTTTGCACGCACGCTAGTGCGAATTGTCCGACATAAGATATTTAACTTTAATTTGTTTTAGACTTGAATATGAAATCGTCCTATTAATTATGACTTGACAGTACGCTGTGCTGTGACTAGAGTCATAATGTCATGGCGTAGGATAGAGTTTCAAATGTATAATGCAAAGCCTCCGTTGTTTTAAAGGGGTTTAGTCGGTGTGTAAATAAAGTTGAGGCGCTCGCTGTATTTATTCAATGTGTTATGAGCGTCCCTAAATCGTGCGGTGATTGGAGGATATTGATGGAGGGGGCGGGGCTAGGCTTGATTGCTGTGCTCGTGGTCGAGTCAAAGTATGCAGGATGTTGTGCTTGTGTTGACAGCGCTTCATATGCTGGAGATACTGTTGTAATTAAAGATGTAGTGTATTTGGGAGTTGTTTCTTGTTTGTTTTATTTCATGAACATTAGTTTATAAACTGTTTATTCTATCTAAGTTAAAATGCGTTGATCTGAGATTTTGATCTTAAATGTTTTAAAGCATGTGACTAAGGAATATCATGCTGATATTTTTCATTTGCCCTTCCAGTGCAATTTTCTGACCTTTGATTCAAAGGATGTCAAGCCAGGAAGCATCACTGCAGAAGTGTTCACACATGTTGCTGTTTTATTTTTTAAGTCAGACTCTTATTATACTAGATGTTTGAATTTTAGTTTGTCGCTTCAGATGAACTCTATACTTCATCATCTGGTCAGAGTTTTTTCAGTTCTTCAACAGAATACCCACTAAGTGCAAAAGGATTTTACAAAATAGTTTGTTTCAAAGTGTATACGTTTATATTTGACATGTCAGGCTTGCCCGGGAGTCCTAGTTACACCTGCGAAAAGGATATGGCTCATTAAAATACATATTCTCTATTTTTTTATTAATCATGAATCCAAGTTAATATTTGCCTGTGCTAATAGTAAACCAATTAAACATTTTGTGGAGTGTGTGTGTGAGTGAGTATGTATGTATGTGTATATAATACATTTTATTCATATTATTCAATTATATATTAGTCAAATTAAAATATTTCTGTAGGTCAAACAATAAAATTCATGCATTTAGCAGACAATGGCAAAAAATGTATGCAAAAGTTTAAATACATATCATTATATCATTTTAAAGTTCTGGAATTTAAAAACTTAATGGAACAAGTTTTTAAATATTGACAAACCTTGATCCTGTGAATAGTCATTTTTAAATATAATTGTTTATACATTATTTACATGTTGTAGCATTAATCTTAATGCATCCTCTTGTAACCTATATTTTGTAACTATATTTTGAATTTAAACATTCATATGTAATAATTCTATTGAGAAAAATTTTTAGTTGTCCTCCTCGCTACATTTTTTCATATTTTCTTGACGCATTTTGGAGAGATATTTCTTTGCAATACGTGCTGTTTGCGATCTAACTGTGGCGTGGCAGCTCTCAGATCACTGTCAAGGCTGATCGAGGCTCTTGTGTGCTTTGCTGCCTAATTCAGACTTTCCAAAAATGCAGAGCCTGCAGAATGTTTAGGAACCCGGCCGAGTGATTTCTCCCCTCCGCTATCGCCATCATCTCGCAGCAGATTCAGTTTCAGACAAGAGCGCATTAATGCTTGCCTTGCAATTTATTTCATGTGGATTTGTCTTTCACTAAGAGTCGTGAGCATTAGAATCAGACTCTTAAAACGTTAAACAGCTCAATGCTGAAAAGCTTTTAATGAAGGCCTGTCTGCTTTTTCTTCATCTGTCTGCCATATTTGCTTCAGTGTGGAATTTCCTCCATTGACAGAGCTTGTGTTTTTAGTGGATCATGCTGGAGTGAGAGAGAGGGGTTGTTTATGAAATGTACCCAGATGAAGGAGGGATATGATTTGAGGCCCTAACCTCTCCTCACTTTGCAGCCAGGTTCGGGCAGCCAGCCCGGCGGTGGAGTGAGAGCTACCCTGGACGCAAATCATAGTGACAGTTTCTGGGCCTCGCTCTGTGCCTGGCTATATGAAAATCAGTGCTGTTGCCGTGGCAACAGAGCGGGGAAGGCTTTTCAAAAGGAACATCTTGTCATTTTCTTTAATCCACTGCAGCTGGAGATCGGAACACTATTATTAAATTGTAGTTGCCATGGTTACTGCCATGGGTTTGCAACAGCAGCCATTTCAGGGCTCCTCTCCCCCTGCTTATCATCTGGTCTTTTGGGGCTTTGTAGTGTACCTCAACAAAAACAATGAGAAACGTCAACTGCGCTGTTCGCCGCCTTTGTTCGGTCATTTCCTCTTAGGCTCTATTGTGCATTAATGTGAATCTTGCATTAATGTGATTTATTTTTATGTGCTGCTAAAGCCATGTAATACCCTAAAAGCACCATCAGAGCATTGAAAATGTTTTTGGAGAGGTAAAAACCTGTAAAGAAAGCTGCTAAAAGGCTGTTATAGGTTAACAATCTGGGCTTTTAATGCTAATATAATTTGAGTACTAACTACAGATGTCAATCTCCAATGTATGAAGCACAACACTTCAATTCAGACACATTTTCTATACTCTACGACACTTATATACTAAGAAAATAGCTAAACTGTGTATGACATTTCATAAACCACACAACCAATTAATTTTTCTTTTATTCTCTCTCCTTTTCTCTCAGGCGATTAAACAGTACACAAGGGGAGATTCGAGTCGGTCCCAGTCACCAGGTATGTTTCTTTACAAATCCTTAGGATGTTATCTGAAACCTTGTCTTCCCTGACATTGCTTGTGGTGTGGATTGAAGAGAGATATCCAAAGCTCATATTAAGCAGTGGCTTGATTGACAAGCTCAAGGATATTACTGCTGGTCTTGTGTCACCTGCATACTTAACTTGAACGTGTCCTCAGCGGATTCATGAAGATGCTTAATGGATTTTTCATGCAGTGCAGCGCTCATATGGAATAGTGTGTTTGGAAATTGGCTGCTCGGTGTATGTGGGATTTATTAGAAACATTCAGCAGTGTTTTATGGGAATTAGGAACGGTCACAGTGGTCTGAAATTGAAAAGCCAAAAGGAAGATCGCTAAAGATGATGGCACACGATGAAAAAGACAGAGCACCACCAGCAATTAATGTCAGAGATTTTATAGTGTATATTCTCCCAGAGATCCGTTCGAGTTATCATGTGGAGTGGAACCCGTGGCAGGACCTCTGCTCAGGGTTACTTCAAATGACTTTAGATGAAGTTCAGTAATAAAGCTCTACAGGGCCGGCTATTACAGGCTAGCGCACCATGGATATTGATCCAACCCAGGACGGATCTGAATGCTAGTTATATGTTAGGAAATTACTTTTGAGGTTTTGCACTAAGATTTATTTGAGCACATGATTTTTGTATTTAACTCTGGCAACATTCTACTGAAGGGATTTAGTCAAGGATTTCAGGACACAGTGTTCAAGAAACATGGGTAAAAATAACACTATTCAAAGCCATCTCCAAGGTTTTTTTGTTTTGTTTTTTTCTGTGTGAATATTCACCTTATTTTTAACGGAAATACGGACACAGCCAGTTGACGGTATTTTGTGCGAGACTTCCGGTCAGGCACTTCTGGTCACTGGCGAGCGTTCTCACTTTTCACCGTAGGCGGTTAATCAAACAAGTCTTCGCTAAAAACTAACTCATCGTTATGGCTTCGAGGAAGACCGGGATTGTTTGTGCAGTTAGAGGTTGTCATAATAACTGGTACAAAAGATAGATTTACTTTGAGGAGTGTTTTAATCATCGAACGTGTACGAGAGCTGAATGTGGATGCGAGTCGCCCTACTTTACCCCCCGCCGAAGAATGAGGAATCCCTTCGCCTGTGGTTAAAAGCTTTAAATTTGAAGAAACCACCGAAGCGACCGTGTGTTTGGTCTTTTCATTTCGTGAAGACAAGACCTACAGAAGACCACCCGATACCAGAAAAGTGGCTGGGCTACGAAGTCCCAATAAAAACTCCAAGGAGAAACAAAATCATTATAGTAACCCCTGTATATAATCTAGTCATCATGGCATGATCATGGCATTTATTTTGTATGATTTACAATTATTTATAGCCATCTACTTATTGCTATCCTGTGCTTTGGTTGCATTCTGATGGCATTATTAATACATTTGACATGACAAAATACCTCCATAGATATATTAGTCCAGCGTTGGCTCGACCGTGTTTAGGGCGGTGCTGAAGGCGCCGGCGAAGTTTTGGCACTCTGCCAGCTAGATGCATGAGTGTTTCAAGCAGGTCTGGTACCCGAACTGGGTGAGGTGGGGCTTTAGTTCTTTGTTGTATTCATCTGCTACGGCATGTGTAAAATGTATCTGTCAACTCTGCATAATCCTTTGCGATCGATATCGTTAGTTAGCACGGGGAAGCGAAGAAACGGAAGAGCCGCACAAAAACCGGAAACTGGACCCACATTTACTTCCGCGTTCGAAAATAAGGTGGATACACTAGCGTTCAAAAGTTTGGGGTCAGTAACTTTTTTTATTTTTTTTTATTTAAAAAAAAAAAAAATTTATAAAGAAAATACTTTTATTCAGCAAGGATGCATTCAATTGATCTAAAGTATTTTTCTAAAAATTATTTTATAATGTTACAAATGATTTCTATTTCAAATAAAGGGTGCTGTTGATAAAAAATAATCAAATCAGCATATTATAATTTCTGAAGGTTCATGTGACTACATAGAAAAAGGTTATTTTAAGTAGTAATGTCACAATGTTATTGTTTTTTACTGTATTTTTTAATTAAATAGTTGCAGCCTTTGTGAGCATAAGATACCTCTTTCAAAAACATAAAAAAAATCTTACAAACCCATGTTGTTGACCCCAAACAAAATGGTAGTGTATATCTGTTATGCTTGCTCATACTTTGGCATTAGGCCTCCAATGACCTCCTAATAACAAACTAAAAACCACTCTTAGCAGCTGCATAGCAGCACCCTGGTAACCACCTATGTCTTGCGTCAATATCACCTTCAAAAGTCTAAACGTAATATTTATACACACAAGGGGAAGCTAAATGTTTAGTTGCCTCTTTGATTCAAGAGAGGTCATTTAATCACCCGTGATTGTTCGCACCCCTCCGTCGGCTGGATGCATACAGAGATTAAATGATTTTGAAAATTGATATTTAGCACTCATCACTAGTGCTATTTGTGTTGTGACCGCAGCTGTCTGTCCCCTCTGCGCTTTGCCAAATTAGGCCAAGCTGCCAGAGCTCCAGCCCTTTCCCTCTCCTGGAGGTCAGACAGTGACAGAGAATGAGGAGCTGGTCTGGATGCCTGGGGTCAACGACTGTGACCTGCTCATGTACCTGCGGGCAGCCAGGTAAGCCCTACCTTCACCCCGCATTTTAGTCGTGTTATACAATGTGTTGTTGTTAGCTTGGACTTCATCAATATTCCCTCTCTCTGGTTGTCAGGAGCATGGCAGCGTTTGCAGGGATGTGTGATGGGGGGTCAACAGAAGACGGCTGCCTCGCCGCCTCACGAGACGACACTACACTTAACGCATTAAACACTGTAAGTTCACACACACACTGTTCACAATGTAACTGACCCTTATTCCAGATTTAAAATTACAGGTGCTCTTTTAGCTAACAGTAAAATTAGCATTGAGTAACATACAACTGAAAATGGAAAATCAATGCATCTGGAGGGTTAGTGATGTGTTTTATGTAGAAGCTGTGTAGCAACTCAAAGTCATAAAGTATAATGTAATAGCTACACATGATGTAATGGGTATTACATTATTAATGTAATAAAATGTTTATAATAATTTTTGTCAAGATGTAATAAAATCTTGAGCTCATAATGTAATAACGATTTTCCAGTGTAATAATAAATGTTCACAATGTAATAGGTTATTGTATGATAAATGTATTGCATTATGAACACAATGTGGAAACTTATGTAATCACAATTCATAAGGTAATACCAGCACAATGTATAAGTGAAACAATGTTTACGATATAGTAATTATTTCAATGTAATACATTTGAGCACAAAAGGTATTAATAGATTTATGTAAAATAAGCTATTACATTAAAAGTAGGCTAATTAAGCTACATTGTGAACAACAGTTTCATTCATTTTTGTGATTGACATGCTCCATTATTTTGAGCCACTTTAACCAAGAAAAACATTTTAAGATTTATGCACGAAATACAATTTAAGTTTCTGCTTTCAGTTATCGTAGTTATACGTTTTATAATCATATTTGAGATATACTTATTCAAATGGTTGTAATAACTTGTTTATTCTACACATTTTTTAAAATGCATTAATTTTAGCTATTGTCACGTACTGCTGGTCAGTAAACACGACAACATTGTCTTCAATTTAGAAGTCTTTAATTTACATCCAAAAATACTCGCAGTACAGGAACAAGGAAGATCAAACACAAACCAAACATACAACGTTTTGTTACGTCACATTACCGCAAGACAAATAACTGGGGAGAACTAAGAGCTTAAATACATGAGGGAGAGAATTAATAGAACTGAGAACAAGTGTAGAACTAATTAGAAACCATGGGAACAAATAAGGACCTAGAAATATCTAACTAAAAACACAATGAAACTAGAACCAAAGCATAAACCTGACAACTGTGTGATTCTTTAGTTCATTATTGTTTATGTATTAGTCATCTAGAAAAATTTAAAGCATCTCTATAAAGACATTATTGGGTTATGCAATGCACTGAAAGCCAAAGTGACACACAGAAAATAAACTTGAAATCACTAACTGCATAGTGTTCACACCCCTGAACTTATACTTAGCTGAGGCACCCTTTGATTTTATTATAGCACTCAGCTTGTTTGGATATGAGTCTATCAGCTTGGCACATGTCGACTTAGATATATTGCCCCACTCATTATCATGCCGAAAGCTGAAAGTTCTGTTAATTTTCAGCTTTCTAGCCAACGTCAGAAGGTTCTGTTCCAAAATCGACTGATAACTTGGAGCTATTCATGATTCCTTCCACCTTCACTAAATCCCCAGTCACAGCTGAAGAAAACCAGCCCAAAGCATGATGCTGCACTACCATGCTTTACCATGGGTATGCTGTTCTTTTGCTGATGTGCTGTGGTTTTTGTGCCTTTCCTTTTCCATTCCTTTTAAGAATTTGGCCAAAAAGTTAAATCTTGGTGTTATGTCAGACCATAACACACATTTCCACATGCTTTTGGAGACTGAATATATGTTTTTGCAAAGTTTACTATGCTTGGAAGTTTTTTAGTCTTGTATCTCAAAGCCCAGACAGATGGAGAAAAGGGAAGATAGTTGTCGCATGTAGGGAGCAACCAGTACTTGCCAGAAAGAGCTGCAACTCTTTTAATGTGGCTGTAGGCCTCCTGACATCCTCCCTGACCAGTTTTCTGTCTTCTCGTCAATTTTGGAGGGAAATTGTTCTTGACAATTGTCATTATTTGTCATGCTTAGGGCTGGGTATCGAGTTCGATACTTTATAGGCACCTACCTAATTGCCTCGATACCATCGAGTATCAAAAAATGTCTTGTCGTTCGGTACCAAATTTTGATACCTAAGGGGTTAATCTCGTCAACGTCAGTGAGCTAATAAGCATGCAGCATGATTGGCTGTGGTGAGGCATGAAGTTTACGGCCAGAGACGTGGCTCACACGTGAGGCTGTAGTGTGTAAGCATCCCAATCCCCATAGGTGTAAAAGATGTGTAAAAAGATCAAAAGTGTGGCTACGTTTCACCAGGCTCGATGCAAACAGCTAGCGATGCAATGTTTGCGACAGGATAATTGCTGCCAAGACCAGCAACACGACAAATCTGATGAAGCACTTGGCAGTGCACGAAATAAACTTAAAGAGCAGAAAGTTGCTCCATCTTCGACTGCAAGAGGAACTGGAACGCATCACAAATGAACCGAAACTCTGCGTATAGGCTTCTTTCCTCACAGACTTGAGAAATAGGCATATAGAAAGCTTGAAATGTCTACTTTTAAACAAACCAATTAGAATCGAAAACAAATAATCAACGATTATGTAATCCAAATGAAAGGTGCATTTCTCTCTATAGGTGCATGTGCATTCACTATACTGCGGAGATGACGAGTAAGCAACGTCAACTTCATCTTTATAGTCGACACTGACTCAGAAAACACTAGGTTGTTAATAAACAATAAAAATGTCTCCTTGCTATTTTTTCCCTGCACATTCATTATCCAAGCTACTTTTTCCAGTGCTTTGCGGCAAGATTTTTGCGTGTACTTGAGCGCGAGATATATATTCCACCCCCCAGTGGCCTATATGAGTCTTTAAGTCTATTAAAAATTAAAAAAAGTCAACAAACTGAAAATTTTTTTTTTTTTTTAGGTGATATGTAATTTAATCTTGTTAAGACTGATTTCATAAAATTGGTATAGAAAAAAGTATTGTTCAGGAACCGGTATCGAAATGGAAAAAAAATTAATGATACCTAGCCCTATTCATGCTTTCTCTACTTGTTGATGACTGTGGTACATCTAATGCCTTGGACATTTTTTGCAGCCCCTCACCTTAGTGATACCTTTCAAAAATAAGATTCCGTTGATGCTTGTAAGCTCTTTGTGGTCCATGGCTCTTTTAGTTGCGTGCAACCAAGATGTAAAAACAAATCTTTCTGAACATCAAATAAATCTCTGCTGTTCTTGTCACTTCAGAGTCACTTCATGTGAATACAAGCGTATACGTTTACACGTGAGCGTGATTGGTTAATTCTGAAGTTGTAGTTTTTAGTGGCATTGCATAGGTTGTAATTTCACATTTAAATGTGCAAAAGTTCTGATTTTATTTATCTATCTTTTTTACGTCACACAACCAAACTGTTTTAACAGGGGTGTATAGACTACTTTTATAACTACTGTACATGATTTAATGTTGTACTGTATTTTTCAACATATGCCCTCTGATGTACATTCAGGCTTTGTTTTGCTGTAACTTGTATTAAAGTGAAGTAATGTTTGCTTAGCTTACACTCCATGCTGCCATTGGCTGAAGCACACACACACCTCATTTCTATATTGATACTGTGATTTAAAAAAAAAACATTTGTACACAGTGTTGGTATTTAAAACTGTTTGTCATTTAACAGTATGAATACCTTATGTATATAATTAGTAGTAATAATAATATCAGTAATCTGGTGGATTTTGTAGACAGGCCAAGACTGGATTTAGATGTTTAAAATGTACTGTAAAGGAATACCAATGCTAATAATTGAATACATATTTAAATCTGTTGCATTTCGCAGGTAGTTTAAGACTGTATTTAGATTTTTTTTAATGCACTGTAAGGGAATACAAATTTTTATGTAAATTTTTTTGTAAAAGCTATTACAATTATGATAGTATGACAATAGTTTTTGGTGAGATTGTAATTAATACATTTCTTATGTACAAATGATTACATTATGAACATTTTATTACAATAATAATGTAATACTTATTACATTATGTGAATTTATTACATTATGAGTTGCTACATTATTATTAAATAATACAGTAAGGTTTAAACACACTAAACAAAATACTAAGAAATAATTTTGTCTCTTGCATGGGTAATTGCTTTTAGCAAAGTCAAAGCAGTGTTTATCAAAAACAGCAAGTGTTTATCAAAGTGCTGTACACACATCACATATCAATGATACAAACAATAGCAGTCATTGAATTTATCGTAATCGTGTAGCAGTGTTGACACTTAAAATGGTACTTTATTTGATCCATGGTAAAACTTGTTGGTCTATTCAGTCATGATTTTTTTTATCACCTGGTCACTTTTGCAATGCAAATAAACAGCAATGTAGGTTCTTCAATAAAACGTTGCTGCTGAACGGAATGCTTTTTCAGACTCTGATCTGCTGCTTTGTAAGTGGTGATTCAGTCCAAGTGCATTTTTGTTATGCAATTACCAGTATTTATTGTCATTTTACTGTGGAGCTATTTAGACAACACAAAGAGAAATTAATCCAGTCACATTACTCAGTTAAGAAAACCATAAAATGTCATAATGTCAAAACCAAAAAGAGGTCCAGGCAGTAGAGTGATTTAACAGAGACCACACATTTCAGTAAGAGCCATTTTCTATATAACTAATCACTCAGGCTCATGAGGAGAAAGTTTTAACAACCCTGTTTCTAAAATAGATTATTACAGGGGTTTTGTGGCTCGATTTACTCCCCAGTTTAATTAATTGTTTGGTGTGTGGTCTTGACACATTTTCCTGACCTTCAAAGTAACTTAAGTGTGACACATCTGCCTGTATATGACATCTTTATACGGTAGACTCTTCTGTGCATCTAATTCTCCTCTACTTGCTCAGTACAGCAGCTAAAACCCAATTTGTCTTGGCCAATTAAGCGCCCAGCACCAGTGAGACACAGTGAAGTAAGATGTCCCTAGCAGGCTTCATGCCTAATTGTCAAAAGATGAAAAAAAATCCCTCAGCGTTTTCACTCACATTTGTTCACCTTCTCAGCGGTGCACCACAGGCTGCCGCTCTCTGAACACAGCCTCGCCTCGGGAAAGACACAGGCACCAGGGGCCTTCAAAACACGCTAGTAAATTGGCGTTGAAGAGCTCCTCAGTGATGTCTGCGATTGTAAGATGTCTGAACAAGAGGGGTGTAATTCATGGCTTCATTAATGCACAGTGGTCGCTGACAGCTGAGCTTTTTTTGCAAAGCTGAATTTACCAGCTCCTAGACGGTCAGGTTACCCGATCAAGTACTGAGCATATAGCATTTATGCGTTTATGAAACCAATTCCTCTGATTGTCTCCTATCCTTAAAAAAAATAATTTGACAAATGAACCTGAAATGCAATAAACATGAATTTTCCATTTTGACTTAGAAGTGGATAAGCTGAGAATTAATATGAGCTGAGGTTCACAGTTTCTTGACCTTTTTCCACTCATCTGCAATTCCAATGTGCTTTCGGCGTGAACTGCCTCATGCCTCAGTCAGGTATCTGTTTGCCTTTGACGAGCTGCTTTGTTGTAGCCATATTAGTAATGATCGCTGATGTCGAATTGTGTATTTTGATCCGGCCAAAGTCTCCGGTGGTACAGGAAAACGGATTTAGCACTTCACTTCAACCAGATATTGTTCTGTATTCAAATATTTTTGTAAACAGACCTGATGTGTGAAACTTTAAGCCTTTTAATAGTAAGTGACATCATTTTGAGACAAAACGCTCCATTGTTAACTGCTAGTTATAATAAGCAGCTTGTCTGGACGTTCTGAGTCATATTAAAGTGTTTTTCTGCATCATCCGTGAGGCGTGCGTGGCTGCTTTTCTGGCAGTATGTTTTAGGTTATTTGAGTTCACGCTCATCTGCCTGCTCAATACTTAATGGCTTTCAGATTTCTAGTCCAGCTGTCCAAACTCACCCTATCTGTCACTTTTATAGAGATCCAATCACTGTTAAAGTGTTCAGGCTGTCCTTACACTGGGAAAATGAGTCGATTGCAATCACATATGACAGTTACCCCACATTGTAACAATGAACTGAGGAGTAACTAACTAAAAGTTGCAGCACTACTAACTTCACTGTTTTGCAGAAGTGTGATTAGTTGTTGTTAGCTGTTTTCAAATAGTTGTTAGTCCCTTTTCCAGTAAGTCTTTTTTGTGTGTGTGTGTCTTGGAAAAGTAGCATTGCTGTTTTTCATGACACATTTTTGACAATAGTTAAATAAGGATGTTTTCAAATTTTATTAGATTTTAGTATTTTTGACTCAAGTAAAGGTTAAATTAGTGTTCACTTGTATTTGGTGTTTTCAATGCTTTAAAACTTGTATTAGCATTTAGTAATAACACTTAACTTAATAAACATTATTGTAAGTGTACTGTTGTCACTCTAGCTGAGATTCATACAGATGATTGGCTTGTTAGTAATGAGTAGCTTGTAAAGATACATTTCCAAAAGGGCTAACATTTAATGTGATTTTGTTCTGTCTTCTTTCACACAGCTTCATGAGAGCAGCTATGATGCCGGGAAAGCCCTGCAGCGGTTGGTGAAGAAACCAGTGCCCAAGCTGATTGAGAAGTGCTGGTCGGAAGACGAAGTGGTGAGTGAACGAGTTAACTTTCTTCATTATGTGGAGAGGGAAGGCCGGATTTCGCTGCATTGCTGGCTCTTTGTCGTCCGCTGAAAAGCACTCAGGATTCCAGCTCCTCCAGCAGAACAGGGCAGCTGCATCCTGTTTATGGCCTGTGGAATAAATCTTGCCTGTGAGGGAGAAGCAAAGGAGGGGGAAACAAAGTCTTGGTCAGCTTGTGTTAGTCTTGATCTGTGTACCTGAAAGCAATTTGTGCTTTCAATTGTGCTTTATAGTATAAGGAAAAAAGGTGGAAAGAGATCTGTTGTGTTGATAATAGCCTGAAAAGCAATTATACATTTACCTTTAAACAGTCCATGAAGGGTTTGACACAGGCATCTAGTGTAGAATCCCAGGGTAAACCTTTTATTTATAAAAATAAAAGACCTTATAACATTTTCATGGTCTGCACCCAGTGCCAAAACTCCTTTCATACTAGGGTGACCAGACCCGTATTTCAGCTCTATTTTTAGTGTCCCGATTTATAATGAAAAAAATCATGTTTTGTCCTGTATTTCTTCTTTCCTAAGGTCTTTGTTAGGTGATCATAAAAGTGAGTAATAGTCTTGTCATGTGAGAATAGCCTAATCAAAGGTAACAATCTCGTCATAGTATATTTTGGAGAAATCCAATAACAATTTGTTTTCGATTAACTTGCAGTTAGAAGGCGGGATATTAGAGAGTGCCTAGGAGATCAAGTCAGGCATAAGGATGTCAAAGAAGCATGTGTACATTTAATGAGGATCTTCAAAAAGAGTTTATCAAGATATAATGCCCAGTAAGTTGTGGGGTAAAAAAAACTCAATTTGGTATCGCACGGACACGCACCAGAAGCACCTCTCTCAGACAGCGCGCGATTCTAAATTAAGTTCTCTGTGCGCCTGAATGGTCCCATCATTTGGAGTATCTCTTATTTATACAGTAAAAGCATTCGGTCTTAAAGTCACAGCAGCTTAAAATACCTGTCTGTGTAATTAATGTTAATCAAACAACAAAAGATGTTAAATAAATATAGGCCAATTATACATGTAAAATAAACATGTACCTGAAAAACATAGTTTAATTTATATATCTTTGTCCTATAGTTTATAATTTGCTTCTTTTTTATCAGGCCTTATCAGATGTATATCTTTATCACAAAATAATTTATGAGAGAAATAATTCCGCCTTGTCCCATATTCCACCATGAGAAATCTGGTCACCCTAATTCACTCGCATTCAAATTCTCTCCATTCATAGTTGTCATCTAATAAACGAGATTTCTTTTAAACGTACTTTCAGCAACACACACTTTCAAGAAGTCTCCTAAATGTTTATTAGGTTATTTCCATCCCATCTGGCTTTAGTATGCTGCAGCTTTTTTTATTAAATCAATACTCATGTTGTGTGTATATGTACATATGTACACACTCAATAAAAGCTACAAGGCTGAATTTTAAAAGTAGTGGTCATGTTAATGGTGCCAGCAAGCCCATTAAAAAAGATAAATTAGCTGTGTGTATCGATTTGCATCGGCATGTTTAACTGAGTGTGGGCCTGTTTTTTAATGTACGCAGAGACGCACGCGTGTGTGAAGCGAACTGTATAACAGTCTGTCTGAGATGAATAATAGAGATGCTGAATAAATACTGCATGAGCGCAGGCCTCGATTACACCACTGTTGGTATTTTTCTCTGTGGCGTGCGCGCACCCCTCAGGAGGCTGTTTGGGGCAGGCAAGCTGCCCCCTCCTCCCCGTCTGTAACCCAGCCAGGCCACCACTGCACTGTCAAGGACACCGCTCCCCCTGATCTGATTTCAAGTTGTGCTTTTGCAGCCCTGCAGCCTTGAGGGACAGGTGTAAATGTACCCCTGACCTTGGACGCTCGCACCAGCCCCGCTGTTCCTCATTTATTTATTATCCCTCGCTTTCCCTCTCTCTCTCTGCCTGCAGGTCCACGGCCTCATTATTCCTGCTCTTTTTCCATCGCTCCTTTTTGAAATGTGAATAAAAGTGACAGTGACTGTCTCAGAAATGACAGAATCATCCCCTCTTCAGGGTCACTTGTCACCCGTCTCCCTCAGCCGCTCGACCCGGCCCTCGGAGCCTCTCTTCTCAACTAGCCTGCAGCGCTTTCAGCCGCAGAGAGGAAGAGAGAGCCATTTTATTTCTTTTCCCGTGCCACAGTTTATCGGGAGAATTCTTTTCCGCGGTAATGCTCTAAAATGGCATGTCATATGTAACACCCTTTAATCTTGTAAGCCATTTTAGTAATGCAGTGTAAGAAATATTAGCCCCCTGTGAGGTTTTTATTCTGTATTTCCTCTAAGGATGGGCTCAACTACTCGAATACGCTGAAGTAATTTTATCAAAAGGTAAACAGTAAAGACTTAGTTTTACAAAAAAATATTTTTTTCAAATAAATGCTGAACTTTCTATTCAAATTTTTCCAACATTGGTAAGAAGTGTTTCTTCTCCAAATCAGCATATTAGAATGATTTCTGAAGGATCATGGACAGCTGAAGACTGGAGTAATGGCTGCTGGAATTTCAGCTTTGACATTGCAAATTAACTTATAAAATATGCCAGAATAGAACAGAGCTGTTTTAAATTGTAGTAATATTTCACAATATTGCTATTTTTACTATTTTATCAGAAAATAATGCATCCTTGGTAAACATGAGACTAAAAACATTAGAGACAACAGAGATTTTAAAATATTTAAAAAAATCTTACTGACCTGAAACTTTTGAATGGTAACATAGAGGGTAGATAGTTCGGCCATAAATTCAGTCATAATCTGATCTTCGTAATTTTTACCTCAAGTCGTTCCGAAGAACAAAAAGTCATACAGGTTTGGAATTACATTAAGGTGAGTAAATTCATTTTTGAGTGAACTATCCCTTTTAAGAGAGGCTTAGATTGAATGTGCCTGTGATGCCCAAAAATGCAGCTCACTGTGTTTTGAGAAACAGCCAGTAAAGAGCACTGAGTGCTGTTTCAGGGTGTCTGATATATGAGCACAGTGAGGACTGCTATCTGCTGCTCTGCCCTGCTGTGTATTATCTTGAGCTTGTCACAAGTTGACAAATGACAGCGTCAAGCTCCAGATAGTTGAAATGCTCTGTGCAGCAGCGGGCAACCTGGCAAGATTGTAGCCCCCCAGTGGTGATCTAAGAAGCCTGCACAATTTGTCCAAAAAAACACCTCCCTACTCCTTAATATTAATCTCATTGCACAGTAATAAAGGGAGATGAGTCTTTGGAGAAGGGAAGAATACCCCCAGTACAGCAGATTATGACTTTTTCCTGCGGGCCACCCACATGGAAGGTTACATGTTTTTATAGTTCAGTGGTTTTAAACTGGTTTTGCTTCAGGACCCAGAATTTACATGGGACATCAAGTGATGACACAACACAGTACAAAAATGAACTAAAATGTCCTTAAAATCCAGCTTTGAAATATACTTGTATGAATAATTATAATATTATTATATTATGAAATATAAATATTATGTTATACGGAATAAAATAGTAAAGTACATATTTTTGTAATGAAAATAGTGAAAATAAAACACTAATTGCATGATGGTTTTTTATTCTAATTTTTTTAGACTAAAAACAGATCGAAATTCAGTGAAGCACTATATGCAAAAATATAACATATTATAATTTTATTATAAAAAATACAATTTATTATATCAAATAATTCATGTGACCCACTAGTTGACAACCACTGAGATGGTTGGAGATATTTTCTGTCACTGGACTATTTTAGTTATGTTTAAAGTGGAGTCACTAGCGCTCAGATTTAAAGACCGTTTTATTGCCATGAGACTTGCGCAGGCAGGAAGGGTGTGTTGGAGAATTTCCTGTCACCTTTGGTTTTACACAGTACACAAGAAAAGCTGCGGTTAAGCTAAATCTATGCATATTTATAGACTCGAGCGCTAAGCAAATGCTTAAGTGGCGGCAGCGGCAGCCTGATTTAGAGGCTCATATTAATAGGACTGATACTACGGCTGGGCCTATGATAGTTTTCCCCCATGTCTCTCTTCATTTCTGTTGTGGCTTTGATGTTATGTAAGGTCGAAATGGACAGGATGTGGGCTGGCTCTAATCCCTCTTTGTGGTTGCTTTGTGTGTGAAAATGCCATCATCATTGCCGTCATGTCAAGTCATATTTGTGTGCTGTGCTATCTGTGACTGTAATTGTATACTCTGCTCATTCGTCTTCGCCCATAGCAGGTCAGCCTCAGTGAAAGGCCAAGCACACTGGTTTCATAAGACCCTCGTGTGTTTGTGCCATAGAGCTAAATGTTAGGCATTCTTGGTATTTGAGGAGTGCGTGTGTGTGTATGAGTGTGTGTTGGACCCACGTAGTGTGTTTTGTATGGAGTGTTCTGACACCATCTGTTTGTTCATGCTTGAATGATCTTAACCAGTTTTACAGCTTTTAACAATTATGATTTAGGCAGGAAGTGCGCACGCATCACAATAGCCTTTTCAGTTGTATTCCCTTCTCACCGCTCTCTTTTACAATAGAGCACTGTCGAGCCGAAAGAGAGAGAGAGGCAGAAAGCAGAGCCAGCGCACTGGAACAATTTTTGACAGAAAGAAGCCTGTTGTTTCGACAGAGCGGGCTGCTGGTGACTCGGTAGCGCTCGCCTCCCCCTCTCACCCCTCCTCCACTCTCCCCTCGCTCTCCAGCCCCTCCCGTTATCTGCCCTGTTGCCTAGCAACGGCGGGCCGGAGCAATCGTAGCAGAGGCAGAGCAATTCAGGGAGCAGATTGGTGGATGATTTATTAGTTGCGCTCAGAGTGCAGCGAGCCCAGGCAGCTGAAATGGAGCCTTAAAGTGGAGCCGACATGCAACGAACGAGACAGCCGCGCACGTAGACTCCTGCCTGCAGTGCACTGTAAATATTACAGTAGTGGAAACATAATTAAGGTGACATAATCAGGCTGCTAACATGTGCCGCTCTGGCAGGTGTAATTGATTTTTGTCCTGCCGGTCAGGATCCGGGACCTCAGATAATGAAGGCACGCTCGGATCCCTTTAACGCTCAATGTGTTCAACAAAATGAACATGTTCACACCTTAGACCTGTAGTCACCAGGCTGGGGATTGATTAACACATAAGACTGTTAGATACTCATCAGTGTGAGATTAAAATAGTTATGGTTAAGTGGTTGTTGTTGCCCGTGGTCCCAGTGCCAAATGCTGGTCCTGGTCAGGGTCACCAGGGTGTAAACATAGCTAGATAAACATAGACTTTGTAGATTTTGAGTCTAATTTATCTCCTTAACTTTTTTCTCCCCCTGGCCCTGTTATTTTGCTTGCCTCAATGTTAAGCCCTTGAAAACATTGAGTAAAATAACTTTATACTTGGAGAGTCTGACATGACCTAACTCATAACTAGTACTTTAGTCATTGGTGCATTTAAAGATCATCACACACTCGTTTTGCACATTGCACCACCTGCTGGTTAATCATCCGCCTCTTTACCACACCAGATGAAAAGTGTCGTCTGTGGTCATTTTGTTTCTAATGCTTGCATATCTCGACCCATTATGGTTGCCCTGACAAGGCTAGATCTACTTTAAAGGCTTGTAGTTTTAATTTGCAGGATTAGGAATTTCATTATACTCAAACATCTAATTTATTGCAAGTTTTCAGAGCTTTGAGGCATAAATCTTAAGACAAACAAGTAAAACTCCCTCCCTTCTCACCGCAGATTGTTCTTTTAAACGCCATGTGTAAACAGTTCCTGGTTACATAACTAGTATGCATTTGAGAAGTTGGCTGAGAATGCCAGAGGAAATCCACGACTGGTTTTGCAAACGACTTGTATCGTTTTACCACATCTAAAACCTCTACAAAGATTGCCTTAAATTTTTCTCACTAGTTTGTGCTTTGTGATACCGTATGGTTCCCTTGTAAAAGCCACCATAAGGGGGTTGGAGTTTGAGTAATGAGAAGCGCAGCCGTAGAGGTGATGTACATACCGCACACACACTTAAAAAGAGCTCTCAGAAAATGCATGTGTGACACAACTGCTGCGATCCGCCATGCATCGCATGACTCCGCTCCAGGTTTTCCAGCCAGCCGCAGACCAGAGGCTCTCTAGCAGAAAGATCACATGTAAAGCCTTCCCCTTTGTAGTGGAGGAGCAGAGAGTGACAAGCTATCTCTTGCTCGTAAAAAAAAACGACGTACCTTCGGAGACTCAGTGGATTTGCAGCTCAATTTTTTTTACTGCCTATGAGTGGACGTAGAGATTTGGGTCGTGTGCCGAGTGGACTTTTCCCAGGCTTTCCGAACAGTTTGGTTGTTGAGGACCGTTGACTGAGATTACTGTGGAGCGGGGCTCGCCGCTGGAACAAGAAAGTAAATCTGCTGGTTGTCTGCTTCGCTGGTTATGAATGTTTCTGCCTCCGCTTTTTATGGCTCACACAGTCTGTGGCTCTTAAAGGAATAGAAAAGCATTCAAGCTACACATTCTACTTTTATTTACAGCATTCTGTGTCAACACGTTTTATTTTTGAAGTTACTCTTCGGTTTGTGTTGTAAAAGTTGTTTTCTCATTGTTTAATTAAGTGAATGTTTTATTTGATATCTGTACTAGTTTAAAGCTTCAGTCATTTTTCACATTCACAAACCTGGTTATTTTAACACTGTTAGCTTAAGTTCTGTTTGTTTGCAGTAACTGTTAGCAAATGGGTTTGTAATTCTAGTACTTTGCGCAGGACTCAGGCAGCTGTTTGAAGTGCGAGCGTGCAAATTGTTAGATCAGAGAGAAGTGTGTTGTGATTCGTCGCAACTTATTGAAGTTCAGTTTCAGCTTTGAACTTCAGTGTTGTGCGACCCTCATATGCATATCACCTTGCTGAACTTTCACTAAGATTTAGACGAGCTGCCATCGCGTTTCTACTCCGCTGTGGTTTAATCTCAGCTTCTATTCCTGCTTTTGTTGTCATTTCCCCTCATTTTTTTCATTGTAGCAAAGCTGTGCTAGCACAAGCAGAGATTTTCAGATTAAGATCACAACATTGTTTTCTTCCCCTTGCAGTTCACAATGTAATGTATGTGAAGTGCTTCATGTCAATTGTTACGGGTGCTTTTAAAAATGTAATTTTAAATGTTTTTCTCATTTCTTTTCTCAACAGAAACGATTCATAAAGGGTTTAAGGCAGTACGGGAAGAACTTTTTTAGGATTCGGAAAGAATTGCTCCCTAACAAGGAGACGGTAAGTAATTTTTTTCCTATTGAAAACATTTTTCATGGTTGGACACTAAAACAAGTTAACTCCTTTTCACTGTGGTTTTTCATGTTTTGAAACTGAAGCTATGTCTTAGTGGTTTCAAAAACGGTGAGGTTGAGAAAATGATTGAATGATCTTGAGTGCCTGAATATTAGATTTAACAGTGCATGTTAGGCGCTTGTACAGGGGCCCTGAGACATGTGTTTAGTCAAAACAGAAACATGACTGTTTATATAACATTTAGTTAAAGCTCTGTACAGCTACAAACTTATTTTAAGCGCAAAGCATTATTTGTTGAACTCTTGTTTTCTATGCACAGTGCAAGTAATAAATGGAGAAATGTCATTTTACCTTTTTTTAAATTAGGTGTTTTTTTTTAAGACTACGCATTTTTTAATTAATTGGTGAAATAATTACTTTGCATTTCACAGTATTCATGGCAGATTAAGTTTTTTTTTGTTTTCATTAGTGTATTAAGGTCATGGCTGATAGTCTCACCACTGCATGAGTAAAGTTTAGGATTCCTCTGTTTAGTTCAACATGACATGAGGAGCTTGTTTACATGAACATATTTAGAAGATATCTAGATTGTATTTCATTAACTGTTTACCATTAAAAACTTGTACTGTAAATAAATGTAACGTATATTATATACATTTTAAATGTTATTTATTAATTTTGATTTATAAAAAATTTTTAGGGTTGATAAAAGTTCAACACTTCTTTAACATTCTTATAGCATACTTAAGTACAGTATGAATTGTGTACCAAACATGTTTTTATCAATGTTTTATCAGATCAGCTGTTAGCTTTACTGGTGTCCTCAGTGTCATTGCAGATAGACTAAAACACAATCTCTGGCTAATAGGCTGGTTATCAAGTGCATGTTTTATGGGGTATTGACTTAGCTCAATGATTAGTCAATAAAGAGGATCCCTGCTAGCAGAAGGGAATCTGTGTAAAGGCCTGTCACCCTTAAAGTACCACAGTCATTGATAGTTTCGCTCTTCATGCAATAACACGTATTCCTCTGGCTGTAAATACATATTTTAAATGAGCCCATTTTAATGAGTTAATTGTATGACCCTGTTGATGACCCTAACCCTAACCCTCAAAGCCTAACCCTACACTCCCAAATACCTGAAATTTGTTACTCGTTGATTTTTCTGTTGACCTGAAACAAGGAAAAAATAATTGAAGGCTTTAACAATCCTGTAATTCTGCGAATTAACATCTTGATATCATTTTAGCATTGACCGAATACTAAAATAGTTTGCTTATTTCTTTATTTTCTTTTATGACTGGCAGTATTCAGAAGAAATAATGGTTTTGCAGTTGTCTGCTGATTTTTTTTTTTTGCCTAAAAATTTGTGTGTTTTTTATAAAGTTGTAACTAGGGCTGGGCGATATGGGCAAAAAAAAATCACGATCATTTTTTTTTATATCAGTCGATATCGATAATTATCACGATAAAAGTCAAATCTTTATTTCTTTCAAGTTTAAAGGCAGATTTTTGCTCCTAAGTGAAAGTTGTAAAAACCAGAGCGTTAATTGTGGTTTTAAACTACTCTTTATTGTCAGACCATATCATGACAAACACTTGCCAAACTGGTGAACATTTCACAAATCTGAGGTAGAACATTCAAACATTTGTCATTTTTCCTTAACAAAATAAATATCTTTATTGGACAATTAATTTCTTAGTTTCTGCATGTGCTAATTTTTATTTGGTAAAATGTTATATTCTGACTGTTTGAGTTTTATTAAACTTAACCATTGGTCATCCAGTATCATGCGTTTAGATCATGATAACCTCACTATCATGGCAAAATGTAACTTTATGGTTTCTATGGTATTTGTATGAAAAACAGTAGCCTAAATACATTATTAAATACTGTAATTATATTCCATCAGTCCTTTAATACATCATCAACATTAATAATATAATACAATTCAATATGTATATCCCACATTTCATGGTGCAGTTAATATTACTAGGCTAACGTTACAGTAAATCCATGGTAAATGGGAATTTGTAGACGGAAAAGCCTTCTGCGCACAGTGTTTCTCCTGTTTGTCAGCACTGTTTCATCTGCCTTTAAACTGGTTTAAATCACGGAGACATTATGTTCTTCGCTGAATTGAAGCGCTTCTCACTGGATCTCGTGACGAGAGCGATCTGAGTAAACGCATCGGCTCTAGTGAGCTCGCGCTGCGCCGGAGAATGTCGGCTCTGGCTGCGCTGCCATTTGGACTTTGAGCCGAGCGGATAAATGGTCCGTGTGGCGCGCGGTTCAAATGAGTTTCGTTCCGCTTTTGGCGCATAAACATTATCGAACATTTATCGAACTCTTGATATCGTTTTATCGAGAAAAAATATATCGCGATAATTATCGTTATCGTTTTATCACCCAGCCCTAGTTGTAACCCTTGACAGGACTTTTGAAAATTTAGTTTATATTGAATTAATATCAATTCCCATTGTAATGGAGACATTTGTTCCATTTATTTAATAATGTACATACATGCATAAACAAGCCAGCCTCTAAAAACCAGGACAAGAAGAAAGAATGATGGAAAAAGAAGACATGGAGACACAACAGTCTTGCTGAAGGGCAGGGTTGAGGGGTTAGTTCAATATACAATAAGAACAGCGAGTGTTCTCTAAAAAGCCCTACTTAGCTTAAGATTGAAGTTGCTTTTGTGCTGAAAGCCAGCTCTATGTGTAAGTGCCAGTCAATACCCTGCGGAAAGCTTGATTTATTTTCTCTACAGTCTTTCTCCCTCTCTCCCATTTCTTTTCCCAAATCTTTCTTTTTTGTGGGACTCTGAGCATATTCTGAAACTCCTTCCTTCATCCATCCAAGATGAAAACCTTTCCTGCTACTCGAATGCCAGCCTTTCTGCTGAAGAATCTTTCCTGTGAATTTCTTCCAGGTCATCTGGTCCAGGATTTGATATGACCGTAGCGTTTTTAAATGCCCAGGGCCGTGGAGGGTGATACAGTGCAGCTTTTCTGCCTCTCCCCATTTTCCCCCTCAGCACTTATGAGCTGAGTTTGTCATAAAGAGCCGGTGCCAAGGCTAAGCACCCACTGCTGTGCAAACACACCAGGCCTGACTAGCTCTTTGGAATGCTTTTATATGAAGTCAAATAAAAGAGGAAGTTGGGGAAGTGGGTGTGTCGTCTTACTGTCTCTGCTCTTTTCGCTGCCACCATTTCCTCCACTCGAAAGACAACGTCATGGAATTATTTGTGTTCTGGTATAAGAAATGTTCCCAAACAAACCCGGCATGATGTGTCTACAGATTACAGATAACACGGCTTTGCAGTTCTGCCCGTGTGCTGTCCCAGAAAGATTTTTTTGTACTTTGTACTCTTTTGATAGTTTTCTGTAGTGGTTTAGACCTATTTGTTTTAAATTATTGCTTACAAATCAAACCAGTAAGCACAGCAACATAAATGTAAGCTGCAAATAATCTAATTCGAAACAAACTATTGCAGATTGTTTTTATGATAATTTTTTATGCATTTTAAATGCCCAAAAGTGTGTTCCTTTATTTTATTTATTTGTATTTGACAGCTTATTATATACCGACTTTTTTTATTTGAATTTAAAAAGTAATTATTCATATTTTTATGTAGGGTTTTTTGGAAGATTTCCAGATGCTTCTCATATTAAAGGGCACATTGGTCTGTGTCTGGTAAATCTGAAATGTTGGTATGATTGCAGCACTTTGCGACAACAGTCTGTGTGCTTTTAACCTTTTGGAAATCTGCCCCTGGCTTTTGAATGCTAGGTAGACCTTTGTTTTAGTAGGGTGCAGACTAACTGGTAACACTCCAAAGCTTGATTAAATTGCACCTGCAGGAAGAAAGAACATTAGGTTGCACAATAGAGACTCTGTAATGTGGGCAGAGATGTATAAGGGACATTTTCCATCATGTTGGAAAAACAGCCATACCGTAAAGCAGCCATGGTGTAATCCAGCTGCATTGCTGGCGTTGCAGAAGATCCAATTGTGTAAGGAGGCAGCCCTGGCCCTCGGGCCCTGTAATTTTCAAGCTAAGATGGCCAAGATTATAGAACTGTTCTCGGTACAACCTTGTAGCAGATGTTTGCCCTGGTGCGATCTGTATAAATGTCAAATTGAATTCATTGCAAAGATGTTAGCCCTGCAGCCAGTGCCCTAGAGAGGCGCTTGTGTGATTAGAGGTATTGAGGGTTGGGCACTAATTAAAATGGCTAAAACTGGCGGCCTGCTCGATCGCCAGCAGCTGTCCAGTCGTGATAAAATTGTCTGCTTGGTTTGGTAAATGTTGTTTTTGGAAATGTTTTTGATCTTAGTGTACTTGGCCATTTTTTATGGTTTAGACTTCCTCCAGATAGGCTATACAAATAAATTATAATTATTTCTGTTTAGTGTGTATGAAAAGTGGGCATGCATAGCCTGTGTGTTGTTTGTTGTCTGGCTTTCTGAACAAAGCTGTGGCTGTACAACTTGATCTTTTGGATTAAAGAGATCGACCCCCATCAAAAAGTCTTGCTGTGGCGTACTTTTGCCTCCATTGACTGAAAGCGCTTAAAGCAGGGAAACACAACTGCTGATTCCTCTGCTTGTGCCTCGTTGACCTGCAAGCGCACACGGCTTATTTCTTTTCCAACAGAAAGCGACAGCGCAGCAGGGATTCGCTGTCTATTTAACATCCTTTTATACCCCGCTCTATCAGCCAAGGCCATTGTAGTGCACATTTTTTTTTCTCTCGAATTTTGCCTGATTTAACCAAAAGGTTGGGCAATGGTGTTTGAATGGAGCCTGTTTTTGCAGTGTGCTACATTGCTTTGTTGACTTTGGAGCAAGGTTACAGTAATAGACATCTCCTCTCAATGTGATTTTTCAGGGCTCTTCTCAGACAGTATAACAGCGGCATTTATTTTGACCATCAGTATGGAGTGCCTGGTGTGGGAGTGAAAATTGGTGACAAGGCATTTTTTTTTTAAATGCCAAGCGATCAAATGAAATCTTAGTGGTTACAGTAAATATACTCTATAGTAACTTTTTTTTTTTTAAACAAAAAATTTGTGCGATAATGCTGATATTTTGTATAATATACAAAAAGGATATTGTACTGTATTAAATTGTTGAAGACAACATTGTAAGTATCCAGTATTTAAAAGGCTGTAAAGTACAGTGCCATAAGAAAGTTAAACTTCTTTCAGATTTCTTTTTTTGTGACAGAGGATTGAATTTTTGTCATTACCACTGCATGTCTCTCCCTCCTGCATGTACTTGGGCACAGTCGGTTCCATGTAAGAACCAGAAAGCACACGGGCCAACTCAACTAATTAATGTTTACAGCTGCACATTGCCTGTCTGTACCTAGTGACCAAATGTTCTCATATCAAATTTTTTGTATTGTTTAACCAAGCAAATGCTCTTGAGGGTTTTTTCAGGCGGGCTTGATTGTCTGTTGCTATCTTCCATTTTCTCTCCCCTCTCCCCTCTCGCTGCCCTCCCTTGCATTCTCTGCTGCTCTCCTTCCCCTGTATTTGTCAGCTTCAGCCGTTTGGCTCACTGTCAAAGCAGGGGCCTTTTGTGGCTTCGTCACAAATCTGCCAGGAAAAACAGAAACCATCTGTTCAAGTCCAGGCCTGAGTGCGGATGAGTGTATAAATACAGGAGTTTAGGCCTCACACCCGTCCTACACACAGACGCACACATGACCAGAAGGTCCAGCTATGGTTTCTCCCGAATGGTCCGCTGCAATGAAAAAAAAAAACCCTGTAATCTGTTGGAAATTAGTCTGTGCTTGCATGCTCCCACATCGGTGGTTTTCTCGAGGTGAAATCAGAGTGGAAAAGCGTTTCTCTGTGCCGTGATAGGAGGTAAGCCCCTTCCTTGTCAGATAATCCACCCTCCAGAAAAATTCTGCAGATGGAAGCATTCTGAAATGTCTCATAATTCCAAGCTTACGTTGTCAGTATCTCCCGCTCCCTGGCACACACTCTTCTTCTTAAAGATTCGGGGCTAATGGAGGAAATTCCACATACACTAATAGCTGTACGCATTTATCCTGGTCTGGGGGGGACAAGCTATTCGGGAAAATGTATATATTTTAGTTTGAGTATTTGTGCTATTTGTACCACAAATCATTTTTAAAATGTTACACACCCTTAAAGAGAGAGTTCACCCAAAAATGAAATTTGTCGTCATTTAATCACCTTCACATTCAAACAAATTAGTATGATATTTTGAAGAATATTTCAACAGTTTTTGTCAAATCAATGAAAGTCAATGGGGTCCAAACAATGTGCACATTGACGTCAAATTTACGGTGAGGTAAATCATAAAAAAAATAATACATATATATATATATATATATATATATATATATATATATATATAGGCCTATATATATATATATATATAGGCCTATATATATATATATATATATATATATATATATATATATATATATATACACATACATGCATACATACATACATACATACATATACACATATACACACACACAGGTGTGGAACAGCATGAAGGCTGAATTTTTTCTTTTTTGCCTTGCCATAATTTTTTGCTCATTAGTGTGTAAAGAAAACAAGGAAATGCTTAAATTTGACATTTTGATGCTCACTACAGATAGCAGAGAGAAATCTCACTTTTGCTTCCAACAAACCTACCTTGACACACAAGTCCTGGCTTTGTTATTCAAGCTGTCAGTCTTAGCACTTGACACTAACTCACTATGTGCATCCAGCTTCATAGACCTTCACTTCAAACTGAAACTCACAGGAGACATTTCCTCCCCCAGATGTCATCTTTTATTTTACTTCACAGTAGGACATCTCCCTATAAAAAATACTAAATAGCTTCTTTGCCTGTCCTATGTTTCTGTGCTGCACCTTGAAAAATATTGCTTTTTTTTCTTTTTTTCTGTGTGGCGAACAATCCAGCAACATTTTGTCAGAAAGAATGGGCAGCACTGAAACGAGTGAGGGATGAGAGACAAACCCAGAGCCGTGACTTGGCACAGCCCCTCCATGCTTCAAATGAAATCATATTTCCTCTTCCATCTCCTCTCCTCCAGCTTGAAAGGAGATTTTTCTATAGCTCTCCATCGTACAGTTATCACCCGAGGAAATTTGTCATCATCACAGATGATCCTCTCAAAACATTTCATCACTCTTTTCATCCTCGTTCCCCTACTTCTCTACATATTGCTTCAGCAGATTGCATTAAACATCGCTGCGTTATCTTCGCCCGTGGTTGTCAGCTCTTTCCCAACCTTGACACCTGTCTTGATAGCCTATGGACTAAATTACTTTTGAATGACCACAGTGATTCCTTTCACAGTGTTATTACGCTGAACCAGAGCAAATTTTTTTCGTCTGCCTTCCTCTAGGATGTTTAAGAGCTATAAAGTGCTCTGGCAAAATTGTTGAGGGCTAAAATGACCTTTTCTTTTTATCTTCTGTAGCATTAAGTTGAGGTTTCATGCTTCAAAGCTCACATCAAATAGAGGGAGGGAAAATAAAAAGTAAGGGGCAACCATGAGGAAGGGGAGGGGGATGCGGTGCTGAACAGTCATTAGGCTGTGAAGAAAGCCTGCCCGCTGTCCTGCTGAACAGTTTTGATCTGCACATTTCAATTAAATTTCACATCAGGAAGCCTGCCATCCTTTGGCCTGCACCTGCGCCCTGACAGACCCCGCCAAAAAGCCTTTTGCTCTTAGACGCGGGCCCGGGCCTTTCGCCATTGCACGTTCCACTCATCATATCGGATAAATAACCCACAGGAGCTGGCCTGGGATTCTTTAAGTTGAGCTTGTCAGCCTTGTGTTTCTCATTTGGCAAGCATTTGTACCACCCACAAGTAATTGATGTAATTGTGATAATTGATATTCCTCTTGTGTGTGTCCATTGGGCCACTCAAAAATGGGCTACTCTTGAGTTTGATGCATGTGGGAACGGTTTGAGAACTTCTCTACTGCTCAATGTGCTTTTTTTTCAGTCCTTCAACTGTGATTTGTGCATTTTGCACATTTTTATTTTCTCTTCAGTGGCATATTCAGAGCACACCATTGTTTTGGTGTTTATGCTGTACCTTGATTACTTTTTTGGTAATTTACTTTTACCAAAAATACTTTTACTTATCTTGTGTGTTTGCCCATATCAGACATGCTAGCTTCGGTTAAGCTAGCCTCAGTTTTATAGCCTTTCCATCAGACTGTTTTCATTTTTTTGTGATTTATGTAAATGTAATTCATATGCTCAAGTGCAGGCATCCGAAGCAAATCTATATGGTTCAGTAAAATTCACTCAAGCAATAAAATAGCCTATGAATAGTCTTGATAGTATTCAAAGTACATGTTTTTCCACTTGCTGCCAAGAATAGTTTGAAGTGTTTGCCGTAAAGCTGTTAATGTGTTGGGGAGAGCAGCATTTTAATGACCAATTTATGTCAAGAAGAACAGCCGAAGCAAAGAGGGAAAGCAATCAATACGCATTAAAGACACCCAAGCCCTATTCAGGCTGAGTTTAACAAACCCTGTCAGACCCCATGTCTGTCCTCTTCACTCATTCCTGCAACATTAACACATTAAAGCATGTTAAAAGCTTAGCCGTTGACATGCAAGCCACTCCCATGCAATGTCTTGAAATTAATATCCAGAATCAGGCAAATGATTCAATTGGAAAGAAACCGAAAGGTACAAGAGAGAAACAAGAGGAACTACCACAGGAAAAAATCGTAATTGCTTTTCCACCAGACAACGGTTTTAGGGCATGTGTATTATTTTGAATGTGTCCGGAAAACGACAGTTAATTTGTGCAGGCTGCCTAAGCAAAGCGTCTTCTGATCCATGATTGCATGTGTTAATGTTTCAGTAGGGTATTGATTTCCTGGCTGGCTTTTGTGCTCGGGATTTATATGCCTTACTCCCTGGCAAGCGCGCCCTCTGAATGTTTGATTAAAGTTCAATTGACTCTTCTAGCGCAGGGGCTTGGAGCCATTTTACTCCCTATTTGTAGCGCCAAAGCTCTCCCTGACATGTTCCTTTGTTTCCATTCAAACGCCTGCCACCCAGGCAGCCACCAATGTACTGATCCTAATATCCCAGCATTCAGAGAGCTTCACTGCCTAATCCTGGGACAGACACGGCCACAGAACAACAAGCCGGGCTGCTGGCAAACCTGGCATGGATTCTTTGTCCAGGACTCTATACCTTCTCCCTTCCTTTCTTTCTATTATCAAAACTAAAATGGTTTCATCAACCAACTCCTGATGTATTTCAGTGCAGCTGCCTTATCATTTTGCCATTTGTGGTTTATTCTTTCGCTTATCAAGTCATATTCACATCACATCCAACAGATCAACAATATTTTTGTATAGTATTTGGAGTTTCTTTGATCAATTTTATACAGTAAGACTGTCTAAATGTTTGTTAAAACTCCTGGCTCATGAGGTTGTTTTTGTGTTTGCTATCTCATAGGGGGAGCTGATCACCTTTTACTATTATTGGAAGAAAACCCCAGAGGCTGCTAGTTGCAGAGCCCACCGCAGGCACCGCAGACAACCCGTCTTCCGCCGGATCAAGACCCGCACTGCCTCCACTCCCGTCAACACTCCCTCCCGCCCACCTTCCAGCGAGTTCTGTAAGTGCAATCTGCCTCTCTTCCCCCTAGAGACAGAGAACAGACTCTTGTCACAGCTAAACATGACATCCCTGAAACTCCCAGGACTAATATGGCTTTTCAGAGCACAGATCACCCTCTGTGATTCTTCAAAGTAAACAGCTGAAATCTCATATCCGATAATAGATGGAACAGGGAGGTATCGCTCTAATTATGTGTACTATCCTTGTCTCCTGAAAAAAGCAGCTGATAATGTATTAAGTGTAACGGGCCTCTGTTTTGTCTTAAACATCATTTGACAACTACAGTCTCCTTTATCATCCTCTTTCTATTTTCCAGTGGACTTGAGTTCAGCCAGCGAAGATGACTTTGACAGTGAAGACAGTGAACAGGAACTGAAGGGCTACGCCTGCCGCCACTGTTTCTCTACCAGTGAGTGCAAAATGTATTATCAAATTAAATATCACATCATAATATCATGCTGATATTTAGACCAACAGCATGACTGTGAGTGTGATACAGTTTTTATGCAGCAGCTCAATAAGTTAATGTGTAACTTGCATTTTAGAAAGGATAAAAAATGTTTTTATATTTATACATTTATTTGTAATTTTTATATTATGTATTTATCAAATTAAGCAATATCACACACCGTGCTGATATTCAGACCAACAGAATGACTACGAGTGTGATGCTGCTTTAATTCAACAGTTCAATAAACAAGAAGTTATTCAATCATTACATTTAGACCCTTAAATATCTTTATTTAAAAATATATTTATGTATTTATTGATCTTTTGTCACAGTTTATTTAATGTTTGTCATTTTATTTTAAGTTCATGCCATGAATATAAAGTTTGGTACTGGGAACGCTGCTTGTCCAATCAAATTAGAGGCCTGGCACTAATTGTTGTAGAATTTTGCCCATATTCTTTCCGATTTGCTGAGTGACCAAACAGTGTGACAAACAACAAACAAATTTTTTTTTTCTCAGTCCTTCAATTGTTCCCAAGGTGAAGTGTTGGAGGTATTAACCTAATAGAGTGATACCATGAGACAGGTGACTCTTCAGGAGACCATAATAATCCCCTCTGCAGGCCTGTAATTACTCTCAGTTTGAGAGTGCTCTGATGCTCGGCCCCGTACCTCATCTGGCAGATGGACATCAGAGCGTGTCATTTCTAATTTTATCCAATCTGACAGTTACTCATTTGTTTTTTGTCTCATTAAATGCTCTGACCTGTTGATGCAGTTGGCATTCATATCCCATTCAAGTCTGATACGAAAACAACTTATTTGACCTTAGCATGTCTATGAAGTGTTTGGCTAGCCTTAGAGCATTTCCTGTTAGTGTAATGTTTATTAAGCAGAGCTCAGCTGACCTGAAATTTGTGTTTACAGCCTCCAAGGACTGGCACCACGGGGGTCGCGAGAACATCCTGCTGTGCACCGACTGCCGGATCCATTTTAAGAAGTACGGCGAACTACCCCCTATCGAGAAGCCTGTAGACCCGCCACCGTTTATGTTCAAACCTGTCAAAGAGGAAGAAGATGGACTCAGTGGGAAGCATAGCATGAGGACTCGACGGAACCGCGGCTCAGTAAGACACCTAACTTTGCTACCTTTTAGCGCCATTTTAACTTCATATAATGTGTTTTAGCAGTATTAGCCATTTGTTACATCAGTTTTTTTTTTTTTTTTTTTTTGGTTCAGATGTCAACGCTACGAAGTGGCCGCAAGAAGCAAACCAGCCCAGATGGCAGAGCCTCACCAACCAATGAGGATCTGCGCTCCAGCGGGCGTACCTCACCCAGTGCAGCCAGCACCTCCAGCACTGACAGCAAGACTGACTCGATGAAGAAACCCAGCAAGGTACGACCCATGTGCACAGACTATTCATTGAAATCACACTGAGCATCACATGAATTTGTTTTCAGAGGAAACATGTTTTCATTTTGTCAAAACAGAAGACAAAGGAAGAGGCGCCATCGCCTATGAAGAGTGCCAAACGTCAGAGAGAAAAAGGAGCCTCTGACACAGAGGAGTCTGAGAGGGCAAGCGCCAAGAAGTCTAAAACACAGGTGAGTGAACTCCTACTAAACAAGCATCTCAATACATCTCAAAGACAAAATGAAGAATAGCTTTAACCAGAAATTAGTAGTTTCTACATTGTAGTTCTGCAATTCATGCTGCTGCATTAAAGATGGCAGTTTGATGAGTACTGCTAAAGATATGTGATAATGTGGCTAAATTATTGTTAGCGTGGAAATATGGGATGTGTTTGGGAGAAAAATGATCAATTAGAGGTTTACTTGGAAGAATAGCTCTCCATTAATCCAACAGACATCAATAAACTTATACTTAAGTTCACTGAAGGGTTTGTGGCAGCTCTATTTGACTCAGTCCAACAAAGACACTAGATTTACAGTTGTATTTTTTTGCTGTTACCTATGGTAACAATGTGATTGCATGTCCTTTAAATGTAATTAGTTCACATTACATCTCAATGACTGTGATATGCAAAGGTTATTTGTACTTATTTGCACCCATTATTCGGTCATCAGTAAATGTCGGTATGGCCAAATTTACTGACCCTTCCTTCCATCATCTGCAGGAACTCCGGCCGGACTCGCCCTCGGAGTGTGAGGGAGAGGGTGAGGGTGAGAGCTCAGACGGTCGCAGTGTGAATGATGAGGGCAGCAGCGATCCCAAGGATATTGACCAGGACAACCGCAGCTCCTCTCCCAGCATCCCCAGCCCACGTGACAACGAGAGTGACTCAGATTCCTCAGCGCAGCAACAGATCCTCCAGGGTCAGCACCCTCCAGTCATCCAGTGCCAGACGGGGGCTTTACCCCCAGCCCCTCCTTCCGCCGCTGCAGCCTCCACGCCACCCTCCACAGGCACACCTTCGCTGTCATCCCAGTCGTCCCCCTCCATCCCCCCTACCTCCATGCCTCCTCAGCAGACACCTCCAGCAGGTCCGCTGTCTCTCATCCAGTCAGGGGCGCAGAGGCTGCCCTCACCCCATTCCCCACTGCAGGGCATAACTCAGCCTCCTCCACCTACTCAGACCGGCCCTCAGTCCCTGCAGCCTCCACTACATTGCCCCATGCCGCCCATGGGCCACCCTCTGCAGGCGGGGCCGTCACACATGCCTCACCCTCATGCTATACCTGCTCAGTCCTTCCCAATCGGTCAGTCTCAGGTCCCCCCTTCACCTCTCCCGGGTCAATCCCAAGTTGCCTCCCTGTCTCAACAACAGCGACCTCACTCCCCTCCATCCCAATCGCAATCCTCTTCACAGAGCGGCAGCCAGCCTCCCAGAGAGCAGCCTCTGCCATCAGCACCATTGCCTATGCCCCACATCAAACCTCCGCCTACCACCCCTATCCCACAAATGCCAAACCCTCAGTCACACAAGCATCCCAGCCACCCCCCATTCCCACAGATGCCTTCCAACCTGCCCCCACCACCCGCCTTGAAGCCCCTCAGCTCTCTATCCACGCACCACCCTCCCTCCGCCCATCCGCCGCCCCTTCAGCTTATGTCTCAAAACCAGCAGCTACAACCTCCACCAGTGCAACCTCCAGTGCTCACCCAGTCCCAAAACCTTCCGGCAACAGGAAGTCAAGCGCCCCCGCCGGCTCCTCCGCTCCCTTCCTCTTCCTCTGCCTCACACTCGGCGCCTTCCCAGCCACCCTTCCCTCCTCATTCCTTCATGCCAGGCAGCTCGCCCGTCCTGTCACCCTCCGCCGTCTCTTCCTCTGTGGCGAGCTCAATGACTATGCTGCAGCAGCCACCCTCTTCCATATCCATGCCCCTGCCTGCATCGGTCAGTGCGCCCTGCCCAGGACCCTCCACTGTGCCACCTGTACAGATTAAAGAAGAGCCACTGGATGAAGCTGAGGAGCCAGAGAGTCCTCCACCACCACAAAGGAGCCCTTCACCTCCACCCACCATTGTCAACACTCCCAGTCACGCCAGCCAGTCTGCACGGTACATCATTTATTTTTAGCATGATCGATAGAATTGTCTTTAAGTGCTAATGTGCAGAATTTATTTTTTACATTTTGACAATTACTAAATCACAGTAATTTAGTAACTACAATAAAAACATTAATATTTATATTATAATATTCAAAAATGATAAAACATACTAAAACAATCTATTATAAAAACGATAACGTTTAGTACATTTTTATTTGATTAACTTTGTTTGAATGGTTTGAATAGTATTTTTATAATAATAAGTGTAGTAGTCGATAATAAAAAAAACATATTTATTAAAATGGTATATTAATTAATATTTGTTATACACATGATAAAAACAAACAAAAAATAATGAACAACAATAATCATTTGTCATTTTATTGCACTTATTCAAATGTAATAAGATATAATTTCATTAACATTAAGTAGTACTATCAATATAGCAGTCTAACTGAACCTGCCTTAGCTTCAGCTCCTCTGCAGTCATCAAGCGTGGACAGGGCACAGATTAATGACTGCATCATAGCGGTGAAAGCCTCCATCAGAACATGAGCGTGTCTTTGTAGAGCTGCTGTGGCCTTGTCTCGTACTCCCTTGCAGTGAATAGCAATAAGCCCACTAATGCACAGAGAGAGCAGCTCATTATGGCACTGGAGATTAAAAAGATTGATTGAGTAGCTCTAGTATAGTATAAGCGAGAGGACATGCTACAGGTTATTTATTTGACACAAAGTAATTGCATTTGTTTTAAACTGACTGCAAAATCAGCCTGTGGAAATATTTCTGCTCTTCCACAGCTTATATCGGTCATTAAAAATGACACGGACAGTGGTAACTTTAAAGATTATTCTGATTATTCTGTCTATCCATCCTGTTTATAGGTTCTACAAGCATCTGGACAGAGGTTACAACACATGTGCCAGAACAGACTTCTACTTCACACCACTGGCCTCGTCGAAACTGGCAAAAAAGCGGGAGGAGGTGCTGGAGAAAGCCAAGAGGGAAGCAGAGCAGAAAGCACGAGAAGAAAAAGAAAAGGAGAGGGAACGAGAAAAAGAAAGAGAACGGGAACGGGAGAGAGAGAAAGAGGCTGAGAGAGCTGCTGTAAGTTTTGGTCTAATGTGTTGCATTAAATGCTATTTTTATCTGGTAATTTCTGCAAAACAATTTTCATTATCGATTTCTTGCTCCTAAATATCTGCTCTGTCTTTATAGAAAGCTTCCAGTTCTTCTCATGAGGGTCGCATGGGTGAACCCCAGATGGCGGGATCGGCTCATATGCGGACCTCTTTTGATCCACCACCCACCACCATCGCCACTGTGCCCCCTTATATCGGCCCTGACACACCCGCCCTGCGCACGCTCAGCGAATACGCTCGGCCCCACGTCATGTCCCCCACCAACCGCAACCATCCTTTCTTCGTCTCACTCAACCCCGCAGACCCACTCCTGGCCTACCACATGCCCGGCCTGTACAACGCAGACCCCGGCATGCGGGAGCGTGAGCTGCGGGAGCGAGAGATGCGGGAGAGGGAGATCCGAGAGAGGGAGATGAGAATGGAGAGGATGAAGCCAGGCTTTGAGGTCAAACCTCCAGAATTGGACAGCCTGCATCCTTCCGCTAACCCCATGGAGCACTTTGCACGGCACGGGCCTATTGGTCTCCAACACATGGCTGGCCATCATCCGTTCGCCTCCTTCCACCCGGGCCTGAATCCACTGGAGCGGGAACGGCTGGCGCTGGCCGGGCCTCAGCTACGGCCTGAGATGACCTACCCTGAGCGGCTGGCCGAGAGGCTTCATGTTGAGAGGATGGCTTCTGTAGCTAACGACCCCATCGCACGGCTGCAGATGTTCAACGTGACGCCACACCACCATCAGCACTCGCACATCCATTCACACCTACACCTGCACCAACAGGACCCTTTGCACCAAGGTGAGAGACGTTTCACTCTACTGTTGTGTGCTGGATAGTTGTAGTAGGCCCACATGGAATCTGCGTGCCCAGATCTCATTCACAAACTTCTACACATCCATTGTGTGTTTATGAAGTATGATTTAGTTTGATTGTGTTTGGCTACCAACTCTCAGCTACGAGAATATAATGGTTTGAATCCATTTCACAGAATTCCGCCAATGTTCTAGTCCAGAAAATGTGAAAAATGTCCACAGATTCCATCTGGGCCATCTTGAAAAGGCATGGCTTAATTTTTTTATGTAAAAAAAAAAAAAAAGATTCTATGATATGATGCTGTCTCTGATGTTAAAATTCTGGCCGATAGCAATAAGCCCATAATTATTTTTGTATTATGACTGATAAAGGGCCGATTTAATATAATATTTTGTCTAAATAAATGGAAAAAACATGTGCATGTGCAAATAAATATGTAACATTAGCTCGATGTATTTAAAAAACATATCCGATATCGGCCAATAACCAATATGATACCGATTATATCATGCATCCCTGCTATTTAATATTGTTATTTTATGCTTGTCATTTTTGCGTGATATTCATTTTGAATATCAGTGCTGTTAGTAGTAAATGTGTGTTTCTGTATTATATTGACTGTGTACCATTACAAAAAGCTTCTGACACGGCGAAGGTGGTGGTGAATGTCTTGTGTGTCCCCCAGGTTCTGGGGCACATCCGCTCGTAGACCCACTGGCCGGCGGACCGCACCTCGCCCGATTCCCCTACCCACCTGGAGCCATCCCCAACCCCCTGCTCGGACAGCCCCCGCATGAACACGAGATGCTCCGGCACCCTATGTTCGGTAAGACTCGTACACAAGCAGCATTTCAATCTTTCCAGCTCTTTATCCAAGCATTAACTCATCAATCTTGCTGTGTGATCCCTAGGCACTCCATACCCCAGAGATCTCCCACCACCCATGTCAGCGGCACACCAGCTGCAGGCCATGCATGCACAGTCTGCAGAGCTACAGAGATTGGCCATGGAGCAGCAATGGCTACACGGTCATCACCACATGCACGGAGGCCCTCTGCCAGGACAGGAGGACTATTACAGGTCAGTCCCCCAGTCACACCTTTTTCTAGAAAGTTAATGTGCTTCAAACATCCATGATAATACCATAAATGTCTCTTCTCGCTATGTTTCAGCCGGTTGAAGAAGGAAAGCGACAAACAGCTGTGATCAGCCGAGGGTTCCCAGAGGATCAGCAGGACACAGGAGGTCACAGCAGAACAGTTACACACGGGAACTCGCGTGTTCTAGGAACGTTTTTAGTTCGCCGAAGCGACGAGGATCGTCTGAGGAAACTTCTTTCTGTTGTCAGCTTTCTTCACTATTCCGGACTTTTTTAAGACATTGACTTTTTCGGGGGGTTATATATCGTTCAAGTAGTGACAGCGTCCTCAAGACTGATTGTGACTTTCCTGCATGAACATACTCTGAGAAGCTTCCCTGACGTCTTTTGTAGGTGCTAGAAAACCAGATACTTTGTCACTGTGCTAATTGGGGGGAAAACAGAGGAACAGAACAGTCGGGCCATTATATCTGAAAAGTGCTATCTTAAATTCAATGTTTATTTTAATACATTGTAGGAGGTTTTCATAATGTTAAGAAAAGCTGCAGCATGGCATTTTTTGAGTCTGTAAATAGTATATAAATATATATATATATATACATATATAATTATTACTATTATCATAATAATTATTATTAGGTGTGGATTCCTAACAGATACGTTAGACCTCCGAAATAATAATTTTCTGAAGTGCCATCCCTTGTTTCAGAGGGGAAGGAGATGGCACCGTCAGAGCAGGTAACCATGTCAGATGGTTCGGTCCATGTAAACGGGGTTTGCTGGGTAGAATGGTACCGGATTTTAATCCAAACACCTCTAGAGGTCAAAGCTCAGATGACGCCTTTTTTAATTTTTGTTCGTTCATTTGATTTGTTTCATATATGACAGTGTTTGACAAACACTCATGACATCATGACCATATTTTTATTTTCATTGCTGAACTCATACCGAGTTAGACGTTCAAAACACTTGAAGGAGGAGGTGCGATGCCTCGTGAGTATTGGGGCAAGTAGCCCATTTGGAAAGAAGAATATTGCACTGATTAACCTCAGTTTTTTTTATTTTTTTTTTATACAATAATTGGCTTTCCTGTGACTTAAGTGTGAGCGAGTGCATTTCGAAAGCCGTTTCGCTCTGTTTTCTGTGTACCAAAGTTGAACGGCATTCAGTTTTGCAACTGGGTTCATATCTCGGCTAGTTCCTCAGTGCTTAGAGATTGCAAAACCTTTTTTTAAGTAACGATATGACATCTTGATGCACATTTTTTTACTTTTAGATTTACACATTGTCAAAGGGTGCTGGAAGAGATAGCAATGCCCCCCCCCCCCTCCCGGTTTGTCTCCTGAAGTCCTCTTACGAGCTACTCGCGCAGTCAGTTTCCCGACCTACTGTACAGATTCATAAAACCATTCTCACTGTGAAGCCAGGAGGAAGATGTTGGCAGAGACGACGTTGAGCTTGGATTGTGTACCTGTGTGTGCATGTGTTCACAGTAGAGGAGATGATGACTGTGCTTGAGCTTCTCTCTGCATTCCTGACACCACATTACCTATGATGCATGATGCCTCTTTAGTTGCTCTCCATCATGTTCAGGCTGTTTGATAGCAATCATAGACTGTTACATGCAGAATTTTTGTTCGTTTTGTTTGTCTTTTCCAGATCCATCAGAATTAACGTTCATTATTTGAAATGACAAATGCTAAAAAAAAATAGTTTTTACCTCTGGTGAGATTGTGTATGGGCCTTTTTTGAGCTTAAAGTTCAAAGTACAGTAAAAGCTCATAGTACTGTTTTTAATTCTCCCCTTTTGTTTTAAAAAAAGCCATTGTGCATCCTTTGAAGAGTATGCATAGAAGCCCGTTTTTAGCAGTATACACCCAAAGCTGAACACTTTCTGTAATTGGACTGTCATGTATCTTTTATTCTGTCTAAGATGTATACAGCATTTTACTTTTGTTTTAAGCATTTTCTCCTTTTGTCCCTCTTTTGTGTCTTAAACCTTTGATGTTGAGTGTTGTCAATGGTTTAGCTTCTTGTTTCAAAGCGGCAATAGCAGAATGTACATTCTGACTGCTAAGATTTATATATACTGGTATCTTGAAGCTTATTGTATATATTAGTAGTCGCAATGGGATGACACAGTGTAAACAAAAAGTAGAGATAATTAAGGCAGATTGTGAGTCCTGTGTTCTCCCCATTTGAGTATTTTGTAATTTTTTTGACAAATTTGTGGAATTAAAATAAAACTAAGTTACACCACATGGAAACTTGATTTCTAGTTAATATTACTTTTTGTTATATGACATGGCAAAAGTAAATGTTCATGCTGAAAAATTCCGGGTTAAAGTCTTTGTTTTCTCTCCTTTCCAGGTTAATTCAGATTTTCTACTAAAAATGAGTTGATTGACTGATTTATACTAGTGACTATAAAAATGTAAGCTCATAGTAAGTGTGTTGTGTCAACCATATCAAAGCAAGCAGTTCTAAAGTAATACTGTTGTCCATCATTTTACAAGCACAATCATTCTGGGAAATGAGCTCATAAAGTGAATTCTGAGAATGGGTCCCCAAGTAGCAATAAATGGCAGACCAAGAAAGGTTTCTAATCCACAAGAATTCTGCCCATTCAGTCACCAAGCACTAAAACCAATTGAACATTTTCAATACAAACTAAAACCAAGACAAAATCAGAACATTACTTTGTGTGGTCACTCCATAAACAGCTTAAATTATATACAATAAAAAAAATACATACTATTGACTACATTTAAATTTTCACTAAACAAAAAGAGATTTCTCCACATGCAGGTACAAAAAATGTGTATGAACTTTCCAGGTGCTGATTTCACAAGATGTTATATGGTAAGTAAAGTTAAGGTTGAGCGCATTTGTGGATTTTATCTCAAAGTTGGTTGCTTTTGCTTGCATTTTTCATAAAATTAGGACATAAAACATTTAAAGAACAATTTTTATAATAATGTTTAGTTATGCTCTTCCCCCCACCCGCATAATTAAATGTATTTGTGTATGTATAAAACAGACATTCAATTTATTAATAAAAATGTCAGAATATAATATATAGTTAAACAGTTCATATTTCATTAAATATGCCATGTGTATGTATAGTATCTCACAAAAGTGAGTACACCCCTCACATTTCAGCAAACATTTTAGTATATCTTCTCAAGGGACAATACTATAGAAATGAAACTTGGAAATATTTTAGAGTAGTCAATGTGCTGCTTGTATAGCAGCAATTATATTTACTGTCCTCTGAAAATAACTCAATAAACAGCCATTATTGTCAAAATAGCTGGCAACAAAAGTGAGTACATGTCCTATTAAGTTTACTGAACTTAAATATACGAGCTTGAAAAAAAGATCATTCTAGAAGAAAATGTCAGATGGCACTTAGAGGCTTTTGCATCTGAACTCTTAATTTTTATCAACAACAAAAGACATAGAAATCCCTCATTGCTCTTCACTGAATTGCTTTTGTAACTTTAAAACGAATCGTTATTTAATTTATTCAGTGAAGATTATATGCAATATTGTTTTACATTTGATTACTTTATTCAATTTCTGTACTTGAAAACTATAGATACCTGAAAAGTCTGAAAAGTACTGTTTATTTTATTTGTATCTTTGCTCTATTGTATTTATTTGTGCTGTTGCTTGTAGTTTTATTATTTGTTTTTATTCTCTTTATTTTTATTTGACAGTAGTCCTTTTTTCCCTGAACATATAGCAAATACCAAACCGTACCGAAATCGTGACCCTAAAACTGTGATAAAAACCGAACCATCAGTCACACCCTATATATTAATGAAATTTGGAATTGTATATATTCTTATTTGTAAATATGAATTCACATTTGTAAATATACTCATACATTTAAGATCAGTTTGGTCTCATTCATTCATATATATATATATATATATATACACATACATACATATATACACATACATACATACATACATACATACACACACATACATACATATATATATATATACATATATATACATATACATAGATATATATATATATATATATATATATATATATATATACATACACATACACACACAGACCTCTGTCATATTAGGAAGGGAAATGCAACATGAATATATTTTGTGCCTGCCTTTCACAGTGCTTTTGCATATTGCATGTCACTTGCAATTTTATTCACACAGTGCAGTGAATAAACGCATCCTCACAGTGAACGTAAAGGTCTTGCAGCACAATTTTAAAATCTGTCAGTGCGTCTGCAATTTGTTACTGTTTCTGTCTGGATTGCTTGAGGGGATGAGCGTTTGTGTGAAGAGAAAACTTGGAAGTGCTTCCTCTTCAAAGAGGCCATCTTGAAGGATACAGAAACACACAGTAATGATTTCTGTCCTCTCCCTGCGGTTGGCTGGTCCTTTTTTTTAAACTAGTGTGCAGTCGTTCAGTGAGTATTATTAGGCAGCTGTTGTTGTTGTACGTCCCTGTGGTGTTAGTTGCCGTGTGTGGACGAAAGTGCTGCTCCCCCCGCTTAATGATATCCCACTCTCACATTCCTGTCATAGCAGATCTCAATTCCCTCATGTGCTCTGCGGGACTAGATTCACATTTGGCCGGTCCTATGCATTCCGCACCCACTCTACGCCAACCGTGTGCACTTTCTCTCTCTCTTTCCGAAATCCTCCCTCTTTTTTTTCGTCTGATCCTCCCTTTTTCTGTCCATGATGCTCTCTGTCTCTTTGCTGGAAAACATTGTTATCCTCTGAGATATATGAAATCTCCATTTCACACTTATCCTCTGTGGCAGCTGTCCAGATACTCAAACATTTGCTTTGTGATAGTGTCAGTAATAACTTAAGCTTATTTGGGCCACCTGCATGCTCTCATATGTACATAATGAACATTGTGATCTTGTGAACTAACAGTAAAAATATGTTTTATATCTGTTACATTAGGAGTAAATCATTACAGTAATTTCAATATATTTGACTGCATTAAATTTGTTAAACCTTGGTAAAATAGGGGATATTTGGGGATATTTAATTTAATTTTATCAATCAATAAATTCCTCTTGAAACAAACTTTGTTGTATTATTTTAATTTAATACTGTGAAGCTGCTTTGATACAATCTGTATTGTGAAAAGCGCTATACAAATAAACTTGACTTGACTTGACTTAAAATAATAATAATAATAATAATATGCACTACAGACAGAACCAAGTAATTAAAAGTATTCCTGAGGGGTAATCATTTTTCATTACATTTTTCCATCTAAGGTCCACTTTTCAGTTTTTTGTTTTTTTTGCTTAAGTAACAATTGTTATTTAAGTATAAAATAGGCTATTTTTGCTGCTGTTCCTCCTGTGAACTTCTATGTAAATGTTCTCTTTTCACGAAACGAGTAATAGCACTCTGCTGCAGGTTTGCTGTTGGTGCATTATACTTTGTGTAGCTCCGTCCTTCAATAAAAGCCTCTTTGCAAAGGCTGTATTACATTGTGAGAGGATCACAATGCAATCCACACTGAAATGTGCTGCACAAACTGTTCTGATTAGACTTAAAGCTGGCTGCTCTGCCCAATCAATCCTTTTTCTTCCATCTACGTAACCTATTTATTTGCAACTTTTCCTATAGCCCTCCACCTTCCCCAGCACCACCTGCCTAAATCTGCTAGGGGATTCTCCCTAATTTCCTTGCAGCAGCTCACTGTATTTATGTGCATGTTTTGGCATTAGCCTTCACTCATGCAGCAGCAGCAGATCTAGTCTGCCAAAATTATTCCTATACATTCCATTCTTATCAATAAACACTGTTTAATTTTATTCGGAGAGTTGTCATGATTGAAATTAACTTCAGCTGCTCTTTCCATACCTTTTCATAGGGACTGTTCAGAAGAATGCACAGAGCCGTAGGTGCATCACATAACATAAGGACTTTTTGTGTATTTTCTGTTAACATTTATTTTCCAGGTGTTTAGGCCACGGCTCATCTGTATGGACAGAGCAGAGCCCCACCAAAATATTCATCCAAACATAGACCTCTATATGCACTGAATTAATAACACATTATAAATGAGTTCAGCTTTCTGCAACAAATGTTCTTTGAATTTTCTAGACTATTTTAAGTCATGAAGTGAGCAGGATATATTAAAATGTAGCGCAGAAAATGTGAAAATTGAAATGTGAAAATGTGGATTCGGCAGGCATGTATTTATGATACTAAGCGGAGCAGCCGGTCTCTGAGCTTTCCCTATAGCTCTACGGTGCCCCAGAGTTTTCAAACATAAATCTGTGGTGAAAAATGGAACTGCAGCGCACTCTCATAGAGAGCCATAGGCTAGTTGCACGTGGCCGCCATGTTGGATTTCCGATCAGCGAGTGTGGGGGTAGACACTTCCGGTTTCGCATTATGCCCGGTGCAGGGGGCCGGAGAAAGCCGAAAATGATCTCTTATAGTTGTTTATAGAATAAATTATATCACTTAAAATACTACTAAGATCCATATTACTACCACACGAGCCAATGGCAATTAAATGCACGGATGCATAGTCAGATTAATGATTGAAATACAACTGTTCACGAACAGAAGATTGTATTTGACTCATGTTGCATACGCATACGCAATGACAATTATGCCTACTGTTATTATAGATTTACAACTACGATTAGAGTTGTTTGCATAAAATGCACCTTGAACATTCACACGTTTGCCCTGTGATAGGCTACAATTTATCTCCATAAATACAATTTTCTCAGTTCTGCACATATATTTTCACTTACTTACATACATTTTATCATCACATATTTTACATTTACATTTTTAATTGTAGGTACCACAAACAATTTAATATACAATAATATTATATTGTATATTATAATATACAATATAATATAAATTGTAGTATAACAATTTAACAGTAGTAAAATACTGTATGCTGCTTATAAACACCAGACAGATAATGATTTATAAAACAGATGATCTTTACTCATCTCACTTGCACAAAATAAATACAGTAATCGAAAGCATAGAAACGCACAGGTGAAATACACTGAAAATTATATGCATTTAAAAATTTGGTCAGGTTGAAGTCATCCCTCCGGATCTTCTGCATCCACTCAGCCTGTACCGCAGCGTCAACGGGGAATGCATGAAAGCTGACTTCTTGTAACGTGACGAAACGGTACATAATGGCACACAACAATGAAGTGCTGAGGCTATCACCCTCCGAAAGGCAAGTCGCCTCTCTTGAATCCTAAAAACACTCATTGTAAAAAATTATCTCTCTGGTAATGGAACTCGGTCGCTGTTGTCTCCCGCTCTCGCTGTCAGATCACCAGAATTTTTCACCGGAAGTACTGGCCCACACACTCAAGTTCGGACATCAACGGTCGCCATATTGTCAAGGGGGTAATCAATCAGCCGTAAACTAAAGCTTCCCTGGGGGCCGCCATTGATTAGCAGACCCCCACCTGCTGTTAGCATTCCATTGACTCCCATTCATTTTGGCGTCACTTTGATAGTGAATAACTTTACATCTGAGGCGTTTAAAGACTCCATTTGTCCATTATTTCTAAAGAAACACGGAAATGTATAAAAGGCTCCATTACCTTGTATCTTACGTTATGGCCCCGTAGAAGCAGTTTTTGTAAAAATAGGCTAACGATTGCGTCATAACCACGCGACTGTCGCACAGTAGAGAATTACCGTATGGACAGGAGGAGAAGCTTGCGCACAATCGGGGGGACGGGGAGGCAAAATGACAAAATAATTACTCAGAATACTTAGCAAAAGTTTCTCCTGCTCCTAGCTCATGGACACCTCCTACTCACACTCTCTGTCTCTGCAAGTTTCGGAAGGGAATGATTCAGATTTCTCTTGGCACAGCTACTAGAAGACAGACGGGTTGCTCACGTCACATCTACGTCGTCAAGCTCAGTTTGAGTCTGCGCAGTACGCAGTTGAGGAAGTGAGTGCTTCTAATTTACTTCACTTTTCTCCGTTGAAGTCTATGGGGTCACTGTGTCCATTTCTTTTACTGTCTATGCATATTGTGCACAGAGCGAATTGGGGCAGATTTCTGGCTGCCCCGCTTATTTTCACGTGACCTTTTGTTAACCTTACTCAAGAACAAGACGCTATCAGTCCGCTTCAGCTATGTGTCTGCATCAGGTCATTATCTAGTTGGCATGTCTGTTCTTCCTATCTGGAGTAGCGTATCAAATTATCAAGTATAAACCCTTTAGTTTAAACGTGCTCATGTGAATAGCCTTTATATACAGTAGCTCTGTTGTGCTTGTTTTATGATTGTCCTGAAAATAGACATGACTTTGCTTTCCTCACTGGAATTCCTAACTTGAAACATTCTAATCTAAAGCAACATTCGGAGGCAATATCGACCTCATTAGATTGCTCCTGTCTGCTGATCGATTGCTCCTGTTTGCTTTGCTGCAGAGTGGTTTGCGCCTGTATGTTTCGAATAGCTTTCGGTTTTAAATCTTTATTTACTATCATTCTGTCTGCTGATCGATTGCTCCTGTCTGCTTTGCTGCAGAGTGGTTGGCGCCTAACCAAGGGGGTAATCTTTCAGAAAAAACTGAAGCTTCCCCGGGGGCCGCCATTGATTAGCAGACCATCACCTGCTGTTAGCATTCCATTGACTCCCATTCATTTTGGCGTCACTTTGACAGCGAATAACTTTACATCTGAGGCGTTTAACCAACCACCCAGAACACCATAGCAACCACTCAGAACCCCCTAGCAACTGCCTAGCAACAACATAGAAACCACCCAGAACACCCTAGCAACTGCCTATTAACACCCTAGCAACCACTCAGAATACCCTAGCAACCGCCTAGCAACCACCCAGAACACCATAGCAACCGCCTAGCAACCACCCAGAACACCCTAGCAACCACCCAAAATACCAAAGCAACCGCCTAGCAACCGCTTACTAACACCATAGCAACCACCCAGAACACCATAGCAAAAACCTAGCAACACCCTAGCAACACCCTAGCAACTACCTAGAATACCCTAGCAACCGCCTAGCAACACAATAGCACCCACCCAGAATATCCTAGCAACTGCCTAGCAACACCATAGCAACCGCCTAGTAACACCATAGCAACCATCCAGAATACCATAGCAACCACATAGCAACACCCTAGCAACCACATAGCAACACCCTAGCAACCACCCAGAATACCCTAGCAACCGCCTAGCAACACCATAGCAACCACCAAGAACACCAAGAACACCCTAGCAACTGCCTAGCAACCACCCAAAATACCTTAGCAACTGCCTAGCAACACCATAGCAACCACCCAGAACACCCTAGCAACCAAAGTAAAAATGCCGGCGGACACAGCTACAGTGAGTTGTTCAAAATCTTTCTTTTTAGTAAACTCTGTGTACACAAACAATGTTCTCAATATTCAAGTTCATGTGTAGAGCCCCTGGTGATACTTTGAGCAAAGTTTCATGTTGTATCGAGCCTCCTTAGTGTTTTAAAAATAGTGATTTTTGATGCTATCATAAAGGTGCCTTTTAACGATTTCTGGTGAGCCTTCCATTCCTGCCCGATCTATACAATGAGATCGAAAAGGCATGGAAGAACCCGTGTTCAGAGGTTCACAAACTATCTCGCGGTTGGAGAGGCATCGATACCAAGTGCTCTGGCCCTGCCTTTTAAACAAACATTGCGTTTAAATGCAGGGAATATGCGATGGCGGGTTTGCCTGGTGATGCCTTGCACACGCTATGCTGCAAGCATATCACGCTGATCTGCTGAAAGATTTGGACCATGGTCGGGGTCTTTCCCCAGACACAGTGAAAACGAGCTACGCTGCACTACAGATTAGCTCTCTGGGCCACCAAACAAACAGCCGCCGCGATCGGACTAACTCGATGTCGGCCAGGGATAGGCATCTGTGGTTGAACTTGGATGACATTGAGGAGAAAGAAAGCTTTTCTTCTCGATGCATCAGTGTCACCTTCTGAACTTTTCAGCACCTCCATTGAGACAGTGATGGGAAAGTTCAGAGAGGAGAAGGTACGCTCGGCTATATTAAATCTGGCATAACACTGTGGTCCGAATCTGCACCCTTCCTACACCCCAGGCACTTCAGCCCTGAGGCTGGACCTGTGAAGGTTTGGTAGTAAGTGCACTCTTTCAAGCTCTTTATGGTGATAGGCCTCCATTTTGTGAATGTCGTTTAGGTCCTCACTCTACAGGTAGCAGGTTGAGTTGACCTCTGTAGGTCTCCTCCCTTTTCGAGAGTTTTTTAGTAAGGTTGAACAGTAGACCTCGGTTCCCTGTTAGAATGTATTTAGGGATGTGTTAGGTAGGGTTTTAATAGGAGTAGAACTAGGGCCCTGAAGTTCCCATATATACATAGGTAGGCTTTGCATACCCTTCCCATAGGCCTCCTCTGATTTAGAGTCGTCAGGCTTATACAGTGGGTATTGTCAATCTGTTGTAGTTGTTAGTTGGCCTTATTCTATGAAAAATTTCTAGTCAGGCCACCGTTCATCCGAGCATCAAACAGACATTTCTGAGTGAGATGGCTTCCTCCCTATCAGGAGTTTTTGTACTGAGCCCACCGCTCTGTCAAGCTCCAGATAAAACTACAAAACCAAGCGTTGGCCCTCATCAGGCCACCTGCCACTTTCAGCCACCTTATACTAGAGCAGTAGTTCTCCTCTCACTTTAGAGAGTCGTTTTGAGATTATAGCTCTGAACTTCAGACATATATTATTTGTGTGTTGGCCCTCATGTGGCAGCCTCGATATCTGGCTTAGGCTTAGTATCTAGGATTTTTGGTGGCGGTCTGGTAAACATTCTCACCTCGAGCCTCTCAGTATCTGAGTGTAGGTTCCTATGACCATCAGGAGATTTTATTACTGTAAATCTAGTTTTTCCTAGTACTAGCCTCCTCTTACTTCATCTGGCCAAGTCCCGCCTTTTGCATTAGGTGTAAATGCTGGTGGTGTAACAGGGTAGATAGCAGTATCGGTAGCAGGCTACCTTCGAAAAGCCTCCCATGCAGATATCTATGGGCGTTGTCAGGTCTCTCTCTCTAGAGAATAAGAAGCAGTGTGCTCAGGCCTCCGCCCTTTACAGCATCAAGTGTAGTAGCTGGCAGCAAGGCCTTAAGTTAAAATGGATTTTTCTTCTGAGCCCCTTGAATATAAGAATTCAAGTCATAAGGTTGAATGTCATTGGCCACTTACTGAGGCCTCCATTTCCTTGGGTTTAGTAAAGAATATAAAATCTGTCTTGTAAAATTACAAGATAATAGGGCTCGACCCTGATACATCCTTCAGGGTTATATTGATAGTGCTCCCCTTGTTAGGGTCATTAATTAGAGTACTTTGCTACCCATAGCTCATATGTTATCACCTTTCACCACCCAGGCTCAAGTAGAGAGAGATTAGTTACTCCCTCCCACTTGGGATGGTTGAGTATGCTCCCTTAGAGCCAAAGCACTGCCCGGGCTGACGCCCATGACATTCGAAGCTGTAGGCCTTACAGTAGGCCTCCTCGATACTCCAGTAGCGTAAGATTGTACTCTCCTTGCTTTAAAGGATCGATAGTACTTCTGCTGAGTACACTGCCTGTTGGCAATGTTAAATAAGTATAACCAGGCCCTCAGACATGTCTGTGAGAGCACCTAGGCTTCTGAAGGCTGGCTCTGCTAACATCCTTGCTATCAAGTAGTTAGGCCTTAACAGGCCTCCTTGAAGGTGGCTCCCCAACGAGTTGGATGCTTAGCATTGCAAAGGCATTACGTATCACATTGCAGGCCCTATGGAGCCTCCCTGATTTTAGCCCAGAACCTGGTCAGTACTTATTAGGTTGAGCATAGTGTTCCAGAATCTATCTGAGGATCGCTCTGTTTGAATACTGAACTCCCTAAGTCTGGTCGGAAGTTCGAAGGAATCTCACGAGGCCTCCCTGTTAGATCAGCCCAAGAGCTGGAGGCACCCCCCTTATTAGGGTCCCTTTAGAGTGCCCAGCCTCCACAGGGCTTTGAAGCACTGTGTAGATCCAGGATTGAGGAGAGTTACTCCCCTCATTTGCAAGGGTTATAAAGCGCTATGCTGAGATCTACTCTCCAGGATGCCCGTCTCTAGGATCCGGTTTGTGAGTGAACTACTGCCATTAATTGCAGTTTTTCCCTATTGGATTTTGTGAGAGATTCTATTTGGGAAACAGACAGGTTGTTGGCAAGACTACGTCAGTAAATTTGACCAGGTCAGCCTAGTGGCATGTGGGGTTGGGTTGACTTGATGTTCCCCTCAGAAAATGACTGAACGGGACTCCTTTCGGACCCCCTGGCCATATTCCCTTAAATGAACCCCTTCCATGGAAGCTGTTGGTTCCAAGCCTTTGAGCGGCCATGGTAGGCCTTCCGTTGTTCGGAGGCCACTTTGAGGCTTATAGCTTTGGCAGTGACCGTAGGGAATAATGTCACTGACAGCCTGTATGTGACCTGAAGGAGGAGTGTTTCTTGGCATTTTCTATGAATATAACTGCCATTTCTGACTTTTCTGTCACAAGCCATAATTGGCATGCACTCCCCTCAGCACGGTGGGATTGTATATCGTTCCCCACAGCAAAAGGGAACGTCTAGGTTATGACTGTAACCCCTGTTCCCTGAGAACAGGGAACAGGACACTGCGTCATTCGCCATTCCTCGGGGATGCCTGCTGAACAGTCCCTTCAGATGATAAGTGGATGACATTTTCTCTAGGCGCCCCTTTTATACTTCCGGGTCGCACTAGTAGTGACGTCATAGGCTGTCGCCGGTCAATATCGATTGCCATGATTGGATAGCTTTTCAGACACTGGTTCACGTGGAGGGCTTCCCCATAGCGCCATCGACGCAGTGTCTCGTTCCCTGTTCTCAGGGAACAGAAGTTACAGTAGTAACCTAGACGTTTTTATATCAACTTTTTAATAACAAATAATGTTTTTACAATTTGTTGGTGAAATATAAACATTTAAATGACAACAGTAATAGCCAAACTTATTTTCATTACATAGGCCTATTTAAACATAGCCTACATTAAATAATGAAGAAATCAGGTTAAGTAAAAAAAGTATAATATGTAATCTCATGCATATATTTATCAAAAATCTCCTTTCTAGGGTTATTTTTTTCTAGTTCAATGAGTTATGGTCATTTAATAGCTTTTCTGATGTAAATGTAACATTAACATTGTTTGTGATAATTGAAATAGCTCAACACAACAAATATTTCAAGAGGTTTCCCCAAATTCAACTGAAAATGCAACTTTTAGTCTCAAAATTATTCAACCCCCTGAATAGAATCCCTCACAACAGCACAAATCTGCAAAAAAAGGTGTTGTCTTAAGCACACCAGATGCAACTAATCAAGGGCTTCATTTGTGGCACCAGGTGTGCTTGAGCAACACATGGAATATCTGAAATGGCTAGGTTTGTTGAGTGTCACCAAAAGCACAAGAAAAGTCGACTCCAATTTGCTCATATAAATAATCCACAGAAGTTTTGGGATTCTATTCTGTGGAGTGATGGGGAAAAAGTGACCTTTTCGGCCCTATGGATCAGCGGTATGTTTGGAGGAAGAAGAATGAAGCATACACTGGAAAGAACACTGCCTACAGCTAAGCATGGTGGTGCTCGGTGATGCTCTGTGGCTGCTTTGCATCCTCTGGCTCTGGAAACCTGCAGCGTGTGGCAGGCAAGATGGATTCATTGAAATAAATCAGGAAATCCTAGGAGAAAACGTCATGCCCTCAGTGAGGAAACTGAAGCTTAGGCGTCATGGGACCTTCTAACAGGACAATGATCCCAAACATACCTCAAATTCAACCAAGGTTTGGTTGCAGAAGAAGTCCTGGAAGATTCTACAGTGGCCACCACAGTCTCACAGTCACTGACTTGAACCCCATAGAAAATCTCTGGTGGGATTTGAAGGCGGCGGTTGCAGCACACAAACCCAAGAATATTACTGAACTGAAGGCCATTGCTCATGTGGAATGGGTTAAGTTTCCTCAGAAACGCTGCTAGAAGCTGGTTCTTGGTTATACATCTCGTTTGCAGCAGGTCATGACAGCAAAAGGGTGTTCTAAGTACTAAAAATCCTTGCCATGAAGGGGTTGTATAATTTTGAGACTGCAGAAGTCATTAAAAGTTTCATTTTTAGTTGAATTTGGGGAAACCACTTGAAACATTTGTGTTGAGCTATTTCAATTACTTTTGTTTGATTTGTTCATTGAAAACAGCTGAAAGTCTGAAAATTTAGCCAATAACATGATTTGCAATACATTTAATAATTTAGATTGCAACTGTATATACAGGCTTACTTGTGAGTTTTGTCAGTTTCTTTTGTCAGATATAGGCTATCCTACATCTTCCTTACATAATACCTATAGGCCAGGTATCTAAACACCAAACAGGCATTGCTTCATATAAATGTGATGATGTATTCATCTGTCTTATGTTTTTACACTTTACTTGTACTGGGGAGGGAATTTGGAAAGTTAGAGTAAGTGTGGATGTGTTTCTTCTAATTTTCTTGATGAAACCGTAATCTTACTAAAAGCCTGTGTGAATTAGTTCTGGGTCATTATTTCAACTTGAGAGAGACAGTAATGATCTGCTTCCAACAGAACTGATTGCTCTAAGGTGTGCTGAACATTTTGAGATGCACAGCGACACAGCTTGAATATGAATACGTAAGCTCTTCATGTTCATCATGCCCCTAATGAAAGCACACTCAGATGTTAAACCCATACTGTTAAGATGTTGGCCTGTGGTTGCCCAGAGGGCTTCAGGTGAAACCACATGCAGGAACTAGATGTTCTCTGGGGCCATAGAGACAGGGAGCACCCTGACCTTGTGTGTAATGAGCGTCCTGTGATAGATCGCTGTGCCAATGCGTTCACTCGCCTCTCTGTGGGGCTGTCCGATTTCCCAGACACAGATAGATTGTTCTTTGTTTTTCTTCACACCTCCACAGTGCAATTAATCTTCTCCGAGTCCATCTCCATGTCTGACTCCAGCATAGCAGACACCTCTCGAGCTGGTAGGTGATAAACTCACACGCCAGGGGTAAATGCACCACGGCCTGCTGAAATAAGAAAGAAGATGTTAAAATGCATAGCTCTGTTGGCTTTTTTTCACCTTGTATTCTGGACAAAGCCCAGGGCATTATTTATCTATGCTCCATTGAGAGAGGTTCATTTTGGTTTCAAAATATTACAAAGCTAGAATTTCACCAGCAGTAATCTTGCATCATTGATTTAAAAAAGGAATGTTGATCTGCTGAATTGCCAATTGCATGTTTTGCATTAACAATGGCAACAAACTGTGGAACTTAACCCATGATTTCTTGCTTCATAAAAAGGCAAGCTTCATAAAATCAGGATGCAATGGGAGGCTGAGTCTCCTCGAAAATTAACGCAACATCTGAAATGATAAAATTCTGACTTTACGTGTTCTCAGCACTTTTCTTGTTTTTAGACTTTTTTCAAAGGGAAATACAATTTAAAGTTATTTTAAAATATAATACATCTGGTTTTCAAAGAGCCCACCTCTTTTTATGTAGGCTATATGGTATTTTCCTAATAAAACAAATGATCGGATAATGCATTGAATGTCATTTTGAAAATAAAAAAGCACATCAAAGATGGATTTCTGATTTTTGACTGATTATCAAACACCCCATTTCTGTTCATATATATTTCTAAATCCTTTCTAAAATGATTTTGGATAAATACAAAAACATATGCATAAACAAATTTAAATACTTTTATTTTATTTTTCCACTCCAAAATGCATGATGTTGGCTGCAGGGTGGAAAACAAATGAAGCCCACTTCTTTTTTAAATAAGTTGAAACATGGCAAAAACATTAAATTGCACAATAAAAGTTTTTAAAAAAACACCATTTTATAAGTAGCCTACGGCATATTGCTGGGATCCTGTCGTGTTTTTAGCCTACCTTTGAGGCCCCAATATTAAGACGGCCCAGTCTTAACTGCGCTGTTTTGTTTGTTGTTAACACAACAAATGCAAAGAAACTTTCATTCAAAGATTTTCAGTCAAAAAATTTAGGTGAAATCTGAATTATGAAGGGTTCTCAATCAATAATAAAAGAATGGAGGATGCGTTTCGTTGCACGTAGGTGAGTGGATGTTAGATTGAATGGGGCTCTCCATTCATTTATCAATATTTTTGGGTCGTACTTTAAATTGAATTACATGGAATATGTAAAGTTACTAAGCCTATTGTGCCGATTCAACTGTAAAACCTTAGAAAAGGTTACAGAAGCGTGTAAACTTTGCGGCTGTTTCTTTGAGCGTCATGTCAACCTTCGCCTCAACCAATGTCATAAGATTTTGTGCGGAGCTCAATGTTTATCAAGCAATGGTTGATGGGGAGAGTTTGTAACTCCACAAATTTGTGTTTTTTTTAACCTGACATTCGATAAAGCAGAAATTAGCAATACCAAATAGATAAACTGACTTGCAATAGGCCTACGTTTTTGTTCAGTCTCAAGAAAAGGTTGTGAAGGCAACACTAAAGAAATTGGTAGAACATATGCATTGACCTTGGGGTCTGGATTTCTGCCCATACAATAAGTAGGCCACAGATGTTTTCATGGACATAACTCTTAAGATAAAGCAGAACATACAATTAAGCTCAAGGATATGTTGTTTACTTGCTACAAACTGCCTCAAATAAAATACTTAAATCTTTCAAAGACCATTGCCATGACCCTTGCAAAACTTTTAATAAACACACACACAAAAAACCTTCCTCAGAAACACTTGTTGCTCAGCAATTGGACGGGTGGTTTTCACTGGGACTCTTGTCTTTGTGTGCAGTGTACTGCATGTAAGAGAATCCTTGAAAAGTTTGTATGAAGCAGTTAATTTTTTTTTTTTTTTTTTTTTGCTTTCTTGTTTCTGTTGCATGCTAAAAAATGAGTGTGACATTTCAAGATGTATACACTACAATTCAAATGTTCAGGGGTGGTGAGATTTTTTATGTTTTAAGAGAAGTTTCTTATGCTCTCCAAGGCTATATGAAATAAGAGAATATTGTGAAATATTATTACAATTTAAAATAACTGTTATCTATAAATATATATTAAAATGTATTCTATTCCTGTGATGCAATGCTGAAATTTCAGGATCATTACTCTTCTTCAGTTTCACATGATCCTTCTAAATCCTTCTAATATGCTGATTTTAAATAATGTTGTTTTTTTTCAGTATTCTTTGATGAATAGAATGTTCAAAAGAACAGCATTAATTTGAAATATGTTTTTTTCTGCTGTTTGTGCTTTTACTGTATTTTTTTATGTTTTTTTTTTCTTTCTTTTTTTTTTACTGGTTAGCCCTTCTCTTTGATGTCATCATGAAAAAAAAAAAAACCATCTTTATTATGTGACATACATCGAAAAAAGCCATGTCTTCTGACCGAATAAAATTATTTGGAGGCACGTTGTTTACATTGTCCTTTGGCTCCAGATTGATTAATTACACAGCATTTGCAGCTTAGGTGATCGGCTGAAGATCTGAGCATCCATGAACAAAGCAAAATGGTTCTGTGATAGCAGCTGAATTTGAGATGAATGGGAATCCTAACATATTCTACAGGTATTATAGACCACCTGGGTCACAGATGTGTGTTGGCCTGTCAGTGATGATCTGGTAGATTGAGCCAAAGGCCACCAGCTGTCTTCAAGTAAAATCTAAATGGGTGCTGTGAATGCTTAGTGTTATGGAAATATGCAGTTTGGAAATATTTATTTATAAGATATGTGTTCACATATAGTTACTGTAAGCTCATAGAAGTGCTTCATTTCATTTCAGAGTAGGTGGTTTTGGCATGTAATCTCACTCTTTCAGAAATATTATTAGGCCATATGTGATATCAGCTAACAACACTTAATACTGCAAGTGCTCTCTAATGCAAGACAGTATTCCAGTTTAATAACCATATCCTTGGATTAGAGATGACAGTGTTATAGTGATCAGATGTGATGTTTAATCCCTTAGATGAGGGTTTTTTCACTGCCTCAGTGTAGCGGATATGTGGCCGCACCGCACTGAAACCCCCAGAAGACATGCGAGTCAAATCTCCACAGCTTTCCTCTGTGCATAGAGAGAGAGGAAACGTCTGCTTTTCATATAAACTGAGCTGTGTACAGCCTGCAGAGAATATAATTTCTTACTGAGATGATTCAGATGAAATCCACTCAAGAGCAGATTTCCTATCATGGAGAGACGGGTAATGAGTTAACAAAGGCCACAAGAATCAGGATAATCTGCAGTGTAGCTCTCCAACCCTCACCAATTTACCAGGGTTTTACTATAGCAGCCATAACTGTGAAACACACATGTTTTCAGCAGTTTCAGTTTTAGTCCCCCCCCCCCCCCCCCCCCCCCCAACAACAACAACAACAACAACACATTTAAATGCCAAATGATCATAATTTGCGTTTTTTTTCTTCTTTTTTTTCTTTTTTTCTATAGGCTACTGTGAAAATGAATGGTGACTGGGACTATCATCCTGCCTAACACATTTTGTGTTCAAATAAAGACATGAACAACATGGTTGGTGAGTGCATGACAGAATTTTCCTTTCAAATCGATGTCTGGAAAGTTACAGCTTTGGTGTTCGGTTCAGACCATAGAACCCAAGTATTGATTTCAGCGCCCTCTGGAGGCCGCTTGAGGACCTATGTCACGTGTTAAAATTGATCTCTTCCTGTTTAATGCGCTTAACGACTGTGAGGAATGTGAATTGACACTTCTTTTGTCTGCCGAAATATGAGCGCGTACCACACAATATCCCTTACAGAAAACTTGACATATTAGAGTAGCAGTAGGCCTACCCATTTAATCTACAAAGTGGCATAAATGCTGCCATTTGGTTTATGCCCCCCTTTTTAAATATAAGAATCAAGAGTCTCCTGTAATGTGTTTGTAACGTGATATGACTCCATTCTTTTAGACGCGTCACGTGACTGGATTGAAATTGGGCTGAGTACGCCCTCTAGTGGATAACAATACAACTGACATAGAGATTATTACGTTAACTGGTTTTGTTTTATCTGGCCACCCAATAAAATGGTATTTTATTTAATTAAAATCTTATTTAATTTAGCTATTTTGAATTGTGTTATTTATTTTAATTGAACTTTTTTCATTTTTTTTTATTCAATGTCCTTTGATATTTTTTAATCTTACAATTTTTATCTTTTACATTTTATTTTATTTCAAAATAACTTTTTTTATTGATGTTTTGTTTTATCATCTTATTGCACAGCAGGGATGGTGTAAAGCACTTTCATATATGTGTTTTTGGAAGGACCTGGTTCAGAATGTGCCTTTCAAGATTTTGTGTGGATGTTAGCACTGTGTAAACAGTGTTAATCCAACTCGCTCACGTTACATCTAGTCTTTGAAGGCAGGTGTGTCAATATTGAATGAACAAGGGCTGCAGAGGAATTTGCTTTAGCTGTTTTCTCCCTGTACCACAGGAACTGCAGACAATAGTTTTCCACTCAAAAGAATACCAAATTGTTTTCTCTAGTTCTGCAACAAGCAAACATGTGTCATTTGCTAACAAAAAATACTATGCATTCACAAACACATTAAACCTCTATAGAAACATAAGAGATGAAGCTCATGTTGCTGAATCAAACCGTTTAAAGCTGCTTGTGTAAACACTGATAATGGCTTCTCGGTCGACTAGACATTGAGCAAACAGAGTGGAGATGTGTGTACTCTGTGGTCAGTCATCATTTACCTCTGCTCAGCACATCTCTATGTGGGAGGTTAAGGGAAACAGTCCTCCATTTTGAATGAGACGTTCTTACCGGAAGAAAAAAAGATGCACATGCACATTTACTCGCTTTCCATAAGGTTTAATATATTTATCTTTGCGTTATACTGTATATGTGGTATGATTTTGTTTATGTGCATATCTCTGTGCCACTCTGTGTGTTTACATTGAGTCTCAGCCAGGGAAAAGAAGATAGGACGTGCTTCACATGCTGTATGTCCCCGTGTGTGTTTGTGTGTCAGTGGGAGTGTGTGAATGTGTGACGTTGAGTGTGTTTTTACTGGGTTATTTCCCTGGCTGGCTGATTTGATTTGATATTGGAGGGTTTGTGCTGTGTGAGCAGAGTGCTTGGGGGAGGATAGGGTTTGTAATGAGAAAGTGGTATGGGTCGGCTCTGTAAAACTGCTCCTGATGGGTCTCTTCAGCACATTTAATGAGGCCTGTGCTCCCTGCGTTCCCTAGACGACACGACTCCCTGCAAAACCCGGAGAGGAACCGATTCCTGCTGTGCCACAATCCTCCCTGCCTCACTGTCTCTCCGTGTGTATTACAGCCCGTTCATCCGTATGTGCTGTGATGATGACTCTAGCTGTGGAGTGGAGGGACATGGGCTTTATGTTTTTATGGTCGACATAAAAGGCTGTTTCATTTAGATTGGCTATATAGATGCTGGAGGAGATTCTGCTTGACTGTGTTTTCTCTGTATAAATAGAGGCAGTGAGGATTTTGGGCCTTTGGTTGAAGGCATATATTTATTTTCAAAATGTTTAATGCCACAGACCCCCAATGATCTCCTGAATATGAAAGAAAATGTGTGTGTATAATACTACTAATAATAATCAAGATATTATCATTTATTACATTATTAAAGGTAGGCTACACTATGCAACTTTTTATTCAAAATTAACTAAATTTAAAGGGCACCTATTATGCAAAATTCACTTTTACATGGTGTTTGAACATAAATGTGTGTTGGCAGTGTGTGAGCAAAACCACCCTAGAATGATAAAAATCCACCCAGTAGTTTTTTTTACTATCTCAATAAATCACAAGCACTGTCTCAGAACGCCCTGTTCTAGATTTCCCGCACTGTGACGTAGAAATGCGCTAAGCCCCCACCGACGCGGTTTGATTGACAGTCTGGTTTTGGCATAGACCCCGCCCTCGGTGATCTGCATCCTCCATTGTTTCAACGACAGCCGGTGTGTAATGTCTCATAAGAAGTGTAACTTAGGTGTTCTGTTGTGGAATTTAAGAATGGACATAGTAGTCTTCACTGACATCAGAGCCACTGAAAACGCAGCGGATGGATTTTATTTATGAAGAAACGGCGCCACTTAAACTTCCTTCATTTTCTGACTGACTGTTTAGTGAACCAGGGTCAAAGTTAATCAAGTGTGGATCATTGCCTACAGTTCGCGATTCAACGTCACCTCCAGAAGTAAGTGTATTTTATGATTTTTGAGCAAATAGTCATTTCAATCGATGTCAGCCAGTTCAACAACAAATGCGTCTAAAGCTATTTATTGTCGTCGTCATAGATGTCTCAACAAACAACGTCAGACAGTTTTATGTCACGTAGGCTATCATTTTTGCAGCAATTACAAATGTAAATAAATTAAGGTCTGCTCTATCTCCATAGACAGTATATAAACGTCTATCTCCCTCCCCTTAAGAAAAAAATAAATAAATCGTGTGTACTTAGCAAACGTTATCACAGTATTTGTGTGTGTGTGTGTGTGTAGTTTCAAAAAATTGCGCGAACGTTAACACAGTTCGTGTGTGTGTGTGTGTGTTGCACATCCATAATTGCAAAGGGGACGCGATTAAAACTTTGTAAGTACATAAATGTATCAAATAACCATTCCGAGACGTTTAGTCCATTCTCATTCGTGTCTCTTCATCATCTGGGTCCAGCAGCAGGGCGGGGATATGCAGCTCATTAACATTTAAGGTGGTACACTCCAAAACAGCTCTTTTTAAAACAGGCCCCAAAAATGACATTTTCAAATGGTTATAATAAATTAACTGTGGGGTATTTTGTGCTGAAACTTCACAAATGCATTCTGGGGACACCCAAGACCAATATTACATCTTGTAAAAAGGGGCATAATAGGTGCCCTTTAATTAACGAGTTAATAACTCATATGATATTAACTCTTTAAATATCTTTAAAAGCATTTTATTTATAGTCTTACCCTGGTAATAAGTGTTCATATTATTATATTATGTTTTTCGGGGGAAATTGCGTATATACAAACCCACTACAGGTCAAGTAGTGGGTTTGTGGCAGGTCAAATTTACAGCAGCCAGCGCCTTTGTTTTATCTATTTTATCAGCGTCATCTATTTAGCACACAATAAAAGTTCAGTTTTCTGATAAAATAATTCACATATTAAAGTGTGGCAATAAATTAAATGTAACAATTATATTAATACTAATTATAACAATACCAACAGAGTTGCTTGATGCAAGTAAATGGTGGACTAATTATTTTATAGTTTCGTTGCTGTTTTTATGGCAGAATATATGATCATGTAGCATAGGCTTATTTATAATTTTTTTTTTTTTATTGTAAATTGACTCAAACTTCCAAAAACCGGTAGAGTAGTGGTCTGGATTCAAACATTCCGACATGCAAAGTGAAGCATTCACGTGACTGGAAAGAAATTGATCACGTGTTTCTCTGAAAACAATACGCGCTAAGGCACGGAGCTTCATGAGTAATTGCGCTGCGAACTTGAAGCTTCAGTATCATATGTAGGCTAACATCTCTAGTTGACATGGACACGCGAAATTTCGAACCTTCAGGGAATCACTCGTTAAAAAAACGCTGAACAGAGGAGAGTCTGCTGGCAAGAAGCGAACGCAACATTCACGGCTCAAAATAAAACGAGAATCAACATCGGCTGAGATAGCGAGAACTGGGGGATTTGAAATGTTTTAATGGCAAAGCAGAGATGGCGTTTTTATTACTCAATAGGTGAGTAAGATATTTTATTGAACAGAAAAATTGCCATATGCTGGCTTAGCTCTCTGACATAGTTCTTTGTAAAGCATTATCTATTGTGAAGGCCAAGGGTCATTTCATTATGGGTTGTTGAAGAGCTGTGCTGGAATTTATTTTCAAGGAAGTACAGTGTCTGTTAATGGGTGTAATGTCTTCAGCTAGTAGGGGAGAGCAGGGCACAAAGTAACGCTTTTTTCAGACTTTCTCAGTTTGTGTAAATCTACTTATGGTTCAGAGTATTTATTTTTTCCCACATTAATTTCCCACATGTCTAGTACAATTATGTGGTTTTGTTTTATTAATACAGTATATACTTTTTTCTTGACATACCCCGAAAGAATGGAAGTGAAATGTGACAACATGCCCCATAGGTGGGGTACATTGTAACATATGTGAGGGGCACATTGTAACATAACATATGACAGCTTAAAATGTTATCTGATCTAATAAAAAAATATACAAGGCAAACTAAAATATTTTCTTAATAAAATACAAATATTAACTTTTTCATATAAAATAATGGCATTTTTTAATAATTAAATATAAACTCATTTTTGAGTTTTGACTATGAACACAGGAAAACACAGCTATACAACATAGTTCAAAACAAATAAATAATTTGTAATTTCTGAACATTGACTCACAGTCTTTATTCACCCTTTTATCATGTTTTCTAAATAGAATTATTAAAAGTATAGTATATAATGGCATATTTCTAATTGTGGCACATTGTAACGCAGTGTGACAACATGCCCCACCTGCACAACTGGGATTTAAACCCAGCTAGTGTCTTCTGATAGTTAGCGAAGCATTAAAGAACTATCTCAACTGTTAAATAACATATTGGAGATTAAAATAATATCAGATTTGTCTAATTTTAAATAAACACAAAAAACAGAGATGAAAAATTAACTTAAGAAATTAACTTTTGCTATGGTTTAATAAATGTCTATGGATATCTTCCAAACTTTTTTTATTTTGGCGCAATTTTTTCTCTATATAGTGTTGATATGGCAACTAGTAAATACACCAAGTTTCGTCATGCTAGCATGTGTGGAAGTATTTAAAACAAGTGTGTTACAACTAGCCCCGTGTTACGTTGTGCCCTGCGCTCCCCTATATCCTTTCTATCTAAACTGGTTGAATATCTTAAGCCTATAGTGAATGTTTTATAAGCAGTAGGATAATCTCTCTTCTTGAGAAATAACCATATTCATCAGCACAGACACACAGAGCCAAAGCACAACCAAAACAATGTTCTTCCACAAAATGCATGCAGTTTGGTTTTTAACCGCTAGAGGGCCAAAAGTTATATAGTGTATCCAGTGTATCTTTAACTATTATTGCTTTTGCTGTTTATTTTATTATTATTGTTAATAATATCAATGATAATAATTTTAACTTTTATAATACTAATATATTTTTTAATTGAATACTGTTGCTGTACTAAAGCTAAAACTATTTAAAATATTGTCTGGAAGATATTTACTTTATAATGAGAGGTTTTTTTTCTTAGTATTTCTATATTTATAAAAATTTAAAATGACCACATTTGATTTTTATTTCTTACTGTTAAAATGGCTCTAAATCGAAAACTATTATGATTAAAATTTTCCGTCGCAAATAATTTAAAAAGTAAGCTATTAACTATCAAATATATTAAATTATGTGAAACCATTACAGTTTGTTATTGTTTTTTTCACCGACCTGCCCAACAAATGAATTACACAATGTTGTAATATATTTGGTAAGTAGTATTTCTAACTCCCTGTCTCAGCTGATTTAAATATAAACTAGCTGAATAATCTTTTTTATGGGCTAGATCCTCTATTGGCCAGATTTTTTTTTTGTGTGTGGTTTGTGGATTTGTAGTAGCCAGGGGGGGGGGTAATCATTCAGAAAAAACTGAAGCTTCCCCTGGCGCCGCCATTGATTAGCAGACCATCACCTGCTGTTAGCATTCCATTGACATGAAAATGTATAAAAGGCTCCATTACCTTGTATCTTACGTTATGGCCCTGTAGAAGCAGTTTTTGTCAAAATAGGTTAACGATTGCGTCATAACCACGCGACTCTCTGTCGCACAGTAGAGAAATTACTGTATAGACAGGAGGAGAAGCTCACGCGCAATTGGGGGATGTGGAGGCAAAATGACAAAATAATTAATCAGAATACTTAGCAAAAGTTGCTCCTGCTCCTAGCTCATGGACACCTCCTACTCACACTCTCCGTCTCTGCAAGTTTCGGAAGGGAATGATTCAGATTTCTCTTGGCACAGCTACTAGAAGACAGACAGGTTGCTTACGTCACATCTACGTCGTCAAGCTCAGTTTGAGTCTGTGCAGTACGCTCAGCCATCAGGAAGTGAGTGCTTCTAATTGACTTCACTTTTCTCCATTGAATCCAATGGGGTCGCTGTGTCCATTTCTTTTACTGTCTATGGTAGTAGCCTAGAAATCTAGACGCACCCTTGCGGCAGCAAAATTGATTTTGCAGCCAGTGTGGTCTAGCAACTCTCCGTTGACTTTCGAGCTGGAAAAATCAAACTCAGGTCAGGCCAATCACATCGTGTATAGAGTAGGCGGGGCGGGCTTAACATAATTGACGACAGAGTTGCGACAGTTCCCTGCTACTTGAAAACAAAGAATGGCTGCTGCTGCTGGCGAACAGTGGTCTTTCGAATCGGCTTTGGCCGCGACTCTGGAGGACTTGGAGTTAAGCTTTTCTTTGAAAAAAGAGCAAAGAACGGCAAAGAACATTTAAAAAAAAGTAAGATGTGTTCGGAGTTTTGCCGACTGGATGCGTCAAAAGTTTAATATACCAACTAGCCTTCTTCGTTGCTCTGATTGGTTGTAGCGCTATCCTATTGCATGCAGAGGGATTTTGAGAGACAACCGTTTATCCCACCACTCGGATTGAACCGTGCCAAATGCCAATGGTGAGTTGCCAGACCTAACATCTTGATGTAGGTCTGGCTTGCCAGGCTAAATGTGTAGGCCATAGTTTAAAAAAACCTGAACTTTGGAAGTGGAAGACAAATTTTCAAAATGTTGTTTCCAATGATTATGAATAGAAGTGAATGGAGCGTGAAATCAACTGTGTTTTGGATTTCATTTGTATACCTATACAGTTCTGTTTATATTATAAAAAAAAGAAAATGTTCATCTTTTCATAGCAACTCCCTTTCTCACTCATAAAGTCATTATTGCTGTTTTTGCATGTTCTGTAAGTAGGGAGCTGGTTTTGTTTGTCTGTTATGCCCCAGTACGACCACCAGAAGGCATCATATCCAAAGAGTAGCAGAGGAAATATCTGTCAGAGGTGTTCACCTCACCTCACCTCAGAGACAACTTCTGTCGACCGCAAATGTGCTGCTGTCCTCATCTGCACTCTGACCTGCATGCACTCTCCACTTCCTCTCACTTTTCTTACCAAGAGTCTTGTGCATTTGGAGTATAATGTTGTCCCAGTACTTATTACTTATTATTATCACTTAAGGCCTGGTTTAACAGACAGGGCTTAGATTAAACCAGGATTAGGCCTTAGTTTAATTAGGAAATCTAGGTAGCTTTAATCAATGTGCCTTAATAAAAAATATTACTGGTGTGCATCTTGAGACAAAACAATCGAAATGACTAACATGTTTTAAGATATCTCAGTTGCTTTCAGTTAAAACAGCTCAAACATGCATTTTAGACTAGGCTGAAGCATTGTCTGTGAAACCGGGGGATACTAGTTTAATATATATATATATATATACAGTATATATATATACACTCACCTAAAGGATTATTAGGAACACCTGTTCAATTTCTCATTAGTGATGCTCCGATCAGCATTTTTGGGGCCGATCACCGATTACCGATCACCAAAATCATGATCTGCCGATTGCCGATCACTGCCGATCACAGAATGGAAATATGCTAGAGTCAAGAAAATCTTGAAGAACCACCAATATTTATTTAATTGTAGTTAGAAAACAAGATAACATAAGGCTACTGTAGGCCACCTTTTCCAAATAAGGCACAGTATAATTTTTCAAAACAAAGAGAGGGGTCAGGCAGACTACAATGGATGTAGTTGAGGAACTAACTACATCAGATCCAAAAAATAAAATAATGACAATGACATTTGAGGTTATTAAAACAGTAAGTCCCGCCCCTCGACTGCCAAAAATAAAAGTGTTCGAGCGAGCAAAATCAGCAGGCGAGAGGAGATCAAGCGCGAGAGTGTGGGGAATGATCATGCGCGCGCGCGAGGGCAGAGATGTCATGCGCCCGCGCAGGGTTTGAATGAGCTCGCGAGTTCCCGTTTCCTCGCGCGTAGATCTGTTATCCTCTCACGAATGTTATTTACCGCGCGCGCCAGCATCAGTTGTGCGCTCGTTTATAATTGCCATTGAATTGCCGTCATAGGAGAACTCATTTTGCCACTGTTAAGCAAGCTCTGCTCTGCTGTTGTGTTGCCGCGCATGCGGAAAAGTTGCGCGAGTTATTTACGTCACGTGATCGGCTTTTTTGATCGGCGCTTTTGGGGGTTGCCGATCAAGCTATTTTTTGCCAATATCGGCCGATCATGATCAGCGGCCGATCAATCGGAGCATCACTACTTCTCATTAATGCAATTATCTAATCAACCAATCACATGGCAGTTGCTTCAATGCATTTAGGGGTGTGGTCCTGGTCAAGACAATCTCCTGAACTCCAAACTGAATGTCAGAATGGGAAAAAAAGGTGATTTAAGCAATTTTGAGCGTGGCATGGTTGTTGGTGCCAGACGGGCCGGTCTGAGTATTTCACAATCTGTTCAGTTACTGGGATTTTCACGCACAACCATTTCTAGGGTTTATAAAGAATGGTGTGAAAAGGGAAAAACATCCAGTATGCGGCAGTCCTGTGGGCGAAAATGCCTTGTTGATGCTAGAGGTCAGAGGAGAATGGGCCGACTGATTCAAGCTGATAGAAGAGCAACTTTGACTGAAAGCCACAATATGTAACTTTTTTGCTTTAAAAATAGCAAAAATCACTATATCTATGTTATATATTTTTTTTAGTTGTGTACTTACATTATCCCGACTGTTTCCAACAACTTTCAAACCTGGAGAAATTTGTAATTTAATTCGAGAAACGTCCCGTTTCTTTATTTCCGTTTTGTCGCCGTCAATGGCGTCATATCCGCGTTGTCCCTGGTTTCCGCTCGTACTGCCATGGCAACCAGAGCTATGAACCAGAGCCCTCTGATAGTAACCAAAGCGACTGACTGTAGTTCGCAATGTCTATTTGCACGCTGTTGTTGTTTCGTTCAAACATTATGGACCATGGCAAGCAGACTTTGGATACAAAAGGAGAACTAAAACGAGAATCAATATCAGCGCGGTGTTTTCGAGATGCCTAGAGCTCCCATAGACAGTATATAAACAAGAGCTCCACATCCGAGACTTCGACCGCTTCTACATGTACTTTATTAAACAGGTGAGCACATTTACATAAAACTAATCAATGTTATATAGCTCAACATGATGAAATGTTAGAATATGATCTGTATGTTATTCTAATGTTGATCTAGCTTACTGCTAGTCTCATACAGACAAACTAACACATACATTTCAACACATTCAAATGCAGTTTAGTGTGATAGTGTAATGTTAGACCAAGTGAAACAACGCTGCGTTACCTCACAAGTTTAATTTGTCTAATAAACTGACCTGTGACTGTGAGTAGTAATTCTGCACTCGCGTGTAACGTTAGTTCGGTAGAATGAAATGTCCATATTCCTTATATGATAGCTGATAGCTGTCTCTTAGCAATCCCGAACTGCTTCATATCACAGTCATGATAAAAGCATCGATGTATTCAGTCATCCATAAACATTATTAGATCCATAGATTAGATCGGTCGGCTTGACGTTGACGACAAGATCCATAATTCTTAGCAAATGTTGCATCATCAAACTACGCCTTTGTTATTGTAAATAGGTTAGCGACCCCTAGTGGCGAAAAATTCCATACTGTACGTTGAAATAACCACTCGTTACAACCGAGGTATGCAGCAAAGCATTTGTGAAGCCACAAAACGCACAACCTTGAGGAGGATGGGCTACAACAGCAGAAGACCCCACCGGGTACCACTCATCTCCACTACGAATCGGAAAAAGAGGCTACAATTTGCACGAGCTCACCAAAATTGGACAGTTGAAGACTGGAAAAATGTTGCCTGGTCTGATGAGTCTCGATTTCTGTTGAGAC